>NC_053028.1:376348299-376648299 GCF_003073215.2 Triticum urartu
CAAGCTTCCAAATCTGACCTGATGGCCAGGGGCATAGCTATCGATCTGCTCTAGATGACCAAGCGAGTTGGCCCGTGGCGCGAAGCCGCCGAACACAAAGATCTGTCCGGGGAGAAAGGTTTCTCCGTGGACAATGTTGTTGTGGATGATTGACGGGGCCATCGAACCTCTTGGCGACGGCACAACGGAACTCTCAATGAAAGCACCGATGTCGGTGTCAAAACCGGCGGATCTCAGGTAGGGGGTCCCGAACTGTGCGTCTGAGGTTGATGGTAACAGGAGACAGGGAACACAATGTTTACCCATGTTCGGTCCCTCTCGATGGAGGTAAAACCTTACGTCCTGCTAGATTAATATTGATGAGTATGGGGGTTACAAGAGTTGATCTACCACGAGATCATAATGGCTAAAACGCTAGAAGTCTAGACTATCTGATTATGATTATTCTCCTCTACGGACCTAGCTTTCCGGTTTATATAGACACCGAGGGGGACTAGGGTTGTACAAAGTCGGTTACACAGAAATGAATCTTCATATTTGGACGCCAAGCTTGCCCTCCACGCCATGGAGAGTCCCATCTGGACACGGGTGAGAGTGTTCGGTCTTGTGTCTTCATAGTCCATCAGTCCGGCCCACGTACCATAGTCCGGACGCCCGAGGACCCCCTAATCCAGGACTCCCTCAGACGGCACGGGCAGGGCTTTCACTATAAGCTCCACCCTCGACAGCAAATAGGAAAGCGCGCTCGTCGCCTTCCTGCGGGCGAATGTCGATGTATTTGCATGGCAAGCATCTGACATCCTCGGCATCCCAGGGAGGTGATTGAGCACCTTCTTGCTGTCTGTCCTCATGCACGTCCCGTCAAGCAAAAGGTCAGGAAGTAAGCTTTGGAGCGACAAGAGTTCATCATTGAAGATATCAGGAAGTTGGAGGCGGCAAGCCTGGTAAGAGGAGTACTCCATCCCACGTGGTTGGCCAATCCGGTGGTGGTGCATAAGGCGAATGGCAAGTGGAGGTTGTGTATTGATTACACAGACATCAATAAAGCATGTCCAAAGGATCCTTTGCCTCTGCCACGCATCGACCAGATTTTAGACTCTACTGCCGGGTGTGACCTACTGTCATTCCTCGATGCCTATTCAGGATACCACCAGATCTTCATGATGAAGGAAGACGAAGAGAAGACCGCGTTCATCACCCCATGTGGTACATATTGTTTTGTACGAATGCCTTTCGGGTTGAAGAGCGCTGGTCCAACATTTGCCCGAGCGGTCTAGATTTGTTTTGAGCCCCAGCTACATAGAAATATGGAATCTTATATGGATGACATAGTGGTCAAAACCAAGGACAGGGCCACACTCGTGCAAGATTTAGAAGAAACATTCGCAAATCTGCGCAAGATCAACCTCAAGCTCAACCCAGAGAAGTGCGTGTTCGGTGTTCCCTCCGGCAAACTTGTCGGGTTCTTTGTGTCTCAACACTACAAAAAATACACTTCCGTGATGATACATGTTTGTCAAAGTAGGTCGCGTTTTCTGTCATGCATGTACATCCATGACGATTTTATGATAGAATCAAGATAGTCATACCTGTGCTGTCATAGAAGTGTTCCATGACATTACCAAAATTATCATCACGGAAGTGTTTACTTCCATGATGATAAATCGCGTGTCACAGAAGTGCTTTTGTCAAGGGTGACCGACACGTGGCATCCACCATAACGGAATGCCGTTAAGCTATCGGGTCGTGTTTTGAATCTGATAACCCATTAATAGCCTCGACCAATGGGGATTTTCCACGTGTAAAATCATCATTGGCTGGAGGAAACACGTGTCGGCTCATCGCTGGGACAGATGTCATCCACTCATTGGACAGAAGGCGCCTATGATACGTCGACACATGGCACGTCCAAACAGAGGCCCATTCCTGTGAAAAGGCCGGCCTGTTTGACTTGGTCAAAAGGTGGCGGGCCGGCCCATGGAAAGCTTGTTAATGGCATGTTCGCATATAGCCCATTTACAGCCGGCTAACCCAAGGCCCGTTACGCCCTATTCGCATTAGGCCCAGTAGCGTCATCTGGGCCATCCAATATGATTCCAGCCTGTTTTCACTTCTGGCCCATGTATGCCCATGACGTCTTTCGACCCATATGAGGCCCTATGTAACTCTTGGCCTATTAACGACCCGTGGTGAAACTGGCCCATAATAAATAGTGTATCACTTTATACCCATTAACGACCCGTGGTGAAACTGCCCCGTAAAGAACAGTGTATCACTTTATACCCATTAACGGCCCGTTATTCTGTTGGGCCGTTTCAAGCCCATGTTATCTTTCGGCCTTATCAGAGCCCATTTATTCTTGGGCTATTTTCCAGCATTCGTTTACTTACGGCCTGTTACTGTCATTTTCTGCTTGTGGGCCAAATTCAGCCCGTGGTTACAGTCGGCCTGTTTGTGGTCCGTTACTACGTTGGGCCGTTTCCATAGTGTCATCAAATACGGCCTATTAACGATGGCCCGTTATGGTCAGCCCATGAATGGACGATTCCAACTCTAGCCCGTTTGTTTGGCCCATGTTTGGCCAATCGATCATACTGGCCGTATAAGGCCCATTGATGATACGGCCCGTAGAAGGCCCATTGTTTCTACGGCCCGTAGAAGGCCGATTGTTTCTACGGCCCGTAGAAGGCCCACTATTTCTACGACCCGTAGAAGGCCCACTGTTTATACAGCCCGTAGAAGGCCCACTATTTCTACGACCCGTAGGAGGCCCAGTGTCACTATAGTAAATATTAGCCCATGGTTATTGTGTCCTAGTTTTAAAAAATAGGTTATTGCAGCCACTAGCAAACCGCAGAAAAAGAACTGCACTAACTACAAGCAAACAAATAAACAAGACAACAAGGAAATAAGTAAGCAAGCAACTTACACTAGGCTATCACGGCTATTACACACATTACATCCACTGGGCATCAAAGTTCGCCACCGGTGCAAATATAGGGAACACAGCAGCATATAAATGCCGCAGCAAAACAAGTCCAGAACTGAAACCACTTCATAAGAGCTCAAGAAACAATATCCTGGGTACCTATAATGCTGGAAAGATGCTTAGCAAGCTTATTAACTTTCTCTTGTTTGGTGATTAAGTCCTCCAGCGCTTGCTCTTGCACCAGAAAGCATGCATTTGAATTCTGCAGGGACTTCATCAGTCCTTCGGCTTCCTGTCGCATAACATATGATCAATGTCTTTCATCTTGAAGTTGAGACTCAAGAAGCCGAACTGATTTAGACAACGAGTTCGAAGAGCTGGCGCTAGCAGTGGTAGCCAGTAACTCAAACACTACATCAAGACAGGACTTTGGGGTTGCCTCAGTGTCTTCAATATAGTTTTCATCAGCTTTCTTGGAGACCAACAGGGATGTCTCACTATCTTGAACCTTATCTGCATTACTTCCTTTACCATTGCATAACAGGGTACTCTTCTCCAATATTTTATCCGCGTTCTAAAAGAGAAACAAACAAACACATATCAGGTTTACAATGTAGTATATGAAACTCATTTTGGTAAACCAGTTCAGTAGTAAGGTGGACAGGATAACAACATGAAACGAACATATATCTATGTAGTATGGTCACTGTATGGTCTATATCATTCTAGTTTATGTTTCCAAATCAAGATAGATATAGTTCGAATCATATCTATTTAAGACAAAGCAGCATAGATATAATATAAGTATGGGAAACTACACAGCAATAACAACACTTGTAATGTGCATGGCATGAGAACATAACTGTTTATTCAATTGAAACTGAAATCAACATAGAGCAAGTTACAACAGCAAACAGCCAAACACGTTGAAGAAACAGGTTTAAAACATACCTGTTACGCCATTGGAGTTTCAATTGCATCCTTCAAATTTGAAATTATTTGGTATAAGTAAATACAGTGATGCAAGAGCAAAGTAGTATGAACCATAGCTACGGAACCTGACCTGAGAACAATTCTTCTTCTGCTTTAAGCATTGACTTCGGGTTCGGAGTGGTGGTCCTCGTGATTTGGGCACTACAGTTGCCTTACTAATTGCTCGTGTTTGGGTGCTCTGTGGTGGAGACGGTGCTATGTCAATGGGAACTGGGTGTCTATCTGCTGGGGTTGGGGTTAGAAGGGGTGTAGCTGGTTCTCTGTCCAACTGGGCAGGTGTACAATCTGCATGAGTGTGGGTTATGTGTGGTGGGGCTGGTTCTTGGGCAAGTATAACCGTGGTTCTATCTGCATCAACAAGTAGCATGATCTTTTCTGAAGACCGTGTTTTTACTCCCACAGATACTGCCATCACTCCCTCCAATTGAATTGGCTGATAAACAAGAAAATTAATTGAATGTACAGACATTGTAAGATAGACAGGTGCAATGGAAAGTAAGGAAGAAAACAGGGCATGAAATAATTCACATTTATGTTGTCTAAGCAAACAGAATAGCAGGACATAATTTCATATATATGATGGCTAATTAAATAGGATAGCATGACACAATTTCACATGTATGATGGCTAACTAAACAGGATAGAATGACATACTTCAAAATATGATGACTATGTAAACAGGATGACATGATATAACTATATGCTGTGTCTATTAAAGTGGTTGGCATGCCATAAATCACAAACAAGTCGTAGATGGAAACATGATGGCATGATATAATTCACGGATAGAATGACATAATTTGAAATATGATGACTATGTAAACAGGATGAGATGATATAACTATATTATGTCTTTAGAAAATGGGTTGTCATGCATAATTCAGATACATGTTGTCTATGTAAACATCATGGCATGACATAATTCAAATATATGATTTATATACTAAGGAAGTGAGCAGAGGGCAATCGCATATATGATGTGTCAACTAAGGTGATGGCATTCAATATTGTGTATATGATGTAAAAACTAAGCATTGCAATACAACATGTGCATTATATGAGTAATATAACCCTGCCAAGTTTGAGCATACACCTCAGGGGGATAATAGGACTGCTCATCTGCCTCTGAATCCTCCTCTGAAGAGCTATCTGTAACTAGCAAGATATCTGCTTCAGCAGGTAGCATTGTATGCCCTGAAGACCTTGTTTTCACTCCAGATTTCTCCATCACCAATTCAAATGGCTGATGCACAGGAAGAGCAGTTGAATATACAAACATTGTCGACAAAAGAAATGAGAAATACAAAAAAAGTACGACATGATATAATTCACATATATGACGCTTGCCTAAACAGCATGGCATTGCATAATTCACATACATAATGCCTTGGAACAAGATAACATTGCATAATTCACATATATAATGTCTTGCAACAAGATGGCATTGCATAATTCACATATATGGTAATTAGACACTAAACAGGTGGCATTCACACAAAGCATGTCTAAACTAAGCAAATGACATAGCAATGCAAGATACCATAGGAACGATATGAGCAACATAACCCTGCCAAGTTAGGGCATGCACCTCGGGGGGGGGGATATGACTGGTCATCTGTCTCTGAATCCTCCTCTGAGGAGCTATCGGTAACCAGCAAGACATGCGCTTCATCAGATAGCATTGTCTGCTCTGAAGACCTTGTTTCCACTCCAGATTTTTCCATGACTGTGCCTAATGGCTGATGCACAGGAAGAGTAATTGAATGTACTAAAATTGTTGACAAATTTAACACGTAATAAAAAAATGATGGCATGATATAATTCACATATAAGATGACTGGCTAACCAGGGTGGCATTGCAAAATTCACATATATGATGCCTGGCTAGACAAGATGGCATTGTATGATTCACATATACGATAAAGAAACTAAATAGATGGCATTGACACAAAGCATGTCTAAACTAAGCAGATGACATCTTTAATGTATAAAGTAAGCAATGCAAGGCACCATATGCATGATATTACCAACATCAGCATGCCAAGTTAGAGTGAAGACCTCATGGGGTAAATAGGAGTGGTCTTCTCCTTCTGAATCCCCATCAGAACAGTTATCTTCCTCTTGATTACGATCCAAAATGGGTGGAGGGGGGGCTGCCTTTGCGCCCACCATGGAATGACGTCTGCATGAAATTTTATTGCCACGCAAGGCTCGTCTCTTTTGCTCTACATGATCAGTTCCATTGTGTACAATAACCGGCATGCATAGGAATAAAACATAGTGAGATTATGTAAGGAGTGCATGCACAAATCCAAAGTGATGGTAGCAAACTGTGGATAGACCGAAAACCAATGATAGCAGGCAGATAATAGCTTTATTTAAAAAATACAGATGATGGCTCCTTTAATGTTTGTTTGCACCCAACATGAAACTCATAGTAGACACCGGAGATTAACCAGATAGTAGACAGATAGTACTGATTGCTGCCCCAGTATATACCCCACAACCATTTAAAAACTCAAGTTTCAACATTTGTTTGGACCTGACTCGGAGTCTAATAGGTGAACACGATGATAATGTAGCATGTCATCATATTGAGCGACACATAACGTAAGCAGACATGGAAGAGTGCGACCTCTCTTGCAGACCCGTGTAGTCCTCATGGTCATCTGCTCAGTTGATGATGGTAATGCAGTTGCCGTGGCTACCGGTGGCGGGGAAGAAGATCTGAGGCGATGAAAGACAGTCTAGAGACTGGATCCCTGCTGTGGTGAACCCTTCCGTCGTTGGAGCAGCTGAGCTGGGGTGGAACACAGCGCCGCAGGAGCAGGACAAACCACACAAGGTTTTCTTTGACACATATTTGTAACAGAAGTAATTGAGTAAGGGCTTGTTTGAATTTGAGGATTCTAACAATGCAGGGATAGGAAATAGACAGGAATAGGATAGGAATGCACGTGCAAAACAGAGAATTTAAAAACACAGGATTTCTGCCAATCTGGGTGTTTGATTCACAACAATTGGAAGTTCACATGATGCAAAAAAGCATGGTGAGATTAAGTCAAACCACAAGAAAATGTACAGTTATAATGATATTATGCTACTATCTCTTAGTCGTGTGTTTGATGAATAGGAATATGAAAAGGAGGAGAAGTGGAGGTTAGAATTCCGACAATTTTTCTTTCAAGGAGATACTAAAGGAACAAATCCTACAGTTTTCCTTTGCTCCATTCCTTTGCACAAAATTCATGAATAGTAGTACCATAGGAAACTTTCCAATTCCGATGTTTTTCATTCACTCTTCCTTTCAAGCACTGGCGATTCTAGTAGGCAGGCTTGAGCAAGGAAAATCCTATACTAAAAAAATGTTTTTGTGCTACTTCTATTACTTTGGACTCAGGCCACAGCCATGCTAGCTCAACTCCCAGGCCCATCGACAAATGCACAGGTCAAACGCGCAGAGATAAATAATGATGTCGCTCAAGAGAGTCCATCACGGATAGCTAAGTTGCCCGGCACCTCACTGCTTGTCATATAGTAGGATAAAATAATCGTATTCCCCGTTACTACGAGTGCTCAGTGGACAATATGTATAACGTGTAGAGTAAAAAAGAGATGCAACAAGTGTACAACCTCTTTGGCAAAGCCATGTCGATCTCAGCGTGATTGGGTTAGCCGGTGAGGATGCTCCGGCTGACTGGGCTGTCGGAGGAGGGGAAGAAGATCTTAGGCGTCTGGAGATGGAGCCTGAGATACTGCTCCACTGTGATGCAGGGTTTCGTTGTTGGAGCAGCTCCGGTGAGTTGTACGACGCTGAGGCTGAAGCAGGACAAGAGAGACAACGAACAACGTTAACCTGAGTGGAATTCTAATAGCATCTCCAATACATGACGTAAAATACATAACCACAAAGTGCTAGATGTAAAATACATCAGCCGCTCATCTCTGAACTTAACTATCGAAATTGAATTTAACTGTCGAAACTGAACTTAACTGTCGAAACTGAACTTAACTGTCGAAACTGAATTTTGCTGTCGAAACTGAACACACTAGCAAGGTGAGGCTACACGTCGGTCAACTGACTTTTTCATCTCTGGTCAGTCGATTTTGCATTCGTTGGATATGAAATCAAGGGCCTGCGGTTCATCTTCAACATCCACTCCCCTGAGCCGCCAGCCACCACCGGCCAAACAGCAGCCCCCTGCCGCCCGCGGCCGGCGGTGCGCCGCCCCGAAAACACTCCCCACCGCCGGTCCGCCGTCGCCCCGGCCATCCCTCTAGGCCCCCCGTGCCGAGATTTTTCTCCGGCGATCCCCCCGCCAACGCCCCGCCACCGCCGGCAACCACCGCCCCCTCCTCGCTGCGGCTGGTTCTTCCTTCACCCCAGCGAGCCCTCCCCCACCTGCTGAAAGTCGACTGACCAAAAAGTCGATTTAGTCGACTAAAGTGTAACTAAATCAGAGCAGCATCACAAGCAAGAGCAAGAGCGACAGCAGCAGCGCGAGCAAGAGCAATAGCAACAGCAGACCAGGCAGTGGACCGAGAGCAAGAGCAGAGCAGCAGCGCGAGCGAGAGCTAAAGTAGCAGCAGCTCCTACTAATGTGGATGTCGCCGCCGAGGGAGCGACGCCATGGAGGAAGTGGCCGGCGATGCCGCCGTGGATGGAGCCGCTCCGTGTCTGCTCGGGACCGAGCGCCGTAGCACCATGAGATCGAATCAAGAAGAAAATGCAGCGATTAGTGTACAACCTCTTTGGTGGCGCCGATTAGGCTGCAACTTCATCGGAGGAAACGGTGATGATGATGCTCTTCCGGTGGTGCAGGTGGTGTGGGAATGGAGGTGGCGCGAAAGACGAGGGGAACATCGGGGCAGCTCCTTGGAGGTGGAGGACGGGGTGGCTGAACCGGCGGGACAATGAGATCAACGACGGATCCGCATCCGATATGGTGGATGAGGGACCTCGAGGTGTTGCTGTGGACGACGTCATCGGGGAAGAGGCTCCGGCTGGGTGGCAGACGGAGCAGGGTGTGGGGTTTCGTCGCGGGTTTTCGCGGCCTCGGTGTATGAATGGGTGGGCGGATGGGATGGCAGTGGGGAACCATGGCTTAGAGATGCGCTTGTCCGAAATGTGGGGTAAGTTACGAAAGTACCCCCACCGATTTGAGGCGGTTCTTTCGGTTCAGGGGTACCACGGGCATTTCGTGTGTCGGGATTTCACAGGAGGTGGGAGTTTTCGCGCGTTGTAATTTCGGAATAGCAAGGCGCGGGTTGAGATGGAGGGAGTTGTCGGAGCACAACGAGACAAAGATATATCTTAAATATTTCGGGCTAACAAGGCGCGGGTTGAAGAGGCGGGAGTTCGGCAGCACGATAGACAGAGACGCTAGCTTGAATTTTCGGCATAACAAGGCGCGGCTTGAAATTTCGGAAGAACAAGCTTAACGTGTACCCAAAAAAAGACAATTTGCACCTCAACACGCACAACACACACACAAACACCATTTAGACTCTTATTGTTCATTTCATTCAAAATCATCTAGTTTTTATAAGAAAGCTAATCTATTTTAGGATTCATGGAATTGTGCATCGTAAGACATAAAGTAAAAACAAATAATGGCAAATCATGTAGAAAAACATTTGGGAAATTCTGATATGGAGGATTGTCGAACAAATAAGAAGTGCTTGTGTTTTGATGTTTGTGCATTATGCTTAAGTTCAGCCATGGAGTCTTCTAGATTATACATGTGGCGAAATATGGTGGAATCTAGATGATATCCAACGGCCAGTAGTGCTCAGATTTGCCATCTTTGAACCATCAGATTCGCCTCATCCAACGACCATCTTTGAAAGTTAAAGTTACCCGCACACAATATAAAAAATTATAAAATATAAAAAATATATATATATAGGCGTATATATATAGATATGTGATGTGAAAGCCGCCCATCATCTCCAATTAGAATAGTGTGTCCATGCACGGATGCGACGTGGCCAAATGATGTCTGCCATCGGTATCTCAAATTCAAATCAGTCTGACCTTGTTCAATGTGCTTACATTACAACATGCTCGTTTCCAAACCACACCGCGCAGATCTCCGTTATATTCATGGATGCATGGGTTTCAAACATCAGGATCTCTTATTCAAACATTTGAATTCAACTTTACATTGATTATGACCTCATCTATTCTTTTACACCCACACAGTAGTCTTCTCTTTATAATTGTACAACTAACTTTCTCTCATGCATGCATGCACACACACTACCAGTCGGCATTATCCATCGCACGCATGCAATCTTTTTCTTCAGGTCGGTCTCCCATGAAGGCACACACCCACAGACATCCCCCTCTCCATCATATCGGGCATTCATTATCTCTCACGCATGCATGCGCAACGATCGATGTCCCTCTATGTATGTGTGTATATAGCTAGGTCTTTCATAGTTTTCCACACAAACCGATCAATCGATATATCCAGTGAGGTCTCACCCTCTTTCCCACGTCCACATCGATCAATCTATACCTCTCTATATAGGATTAACATATATAGCTAATACACCCACATTAATTATAAATCCAATACCCCCTCTCATCATCCATGCCTTTCGCTTCATCTCTCAGACGCGTGCACAATGGCGAAGACAGGGGGCAGTAAGGGCCCTGCCCCCTCCCCCTGACATCACTATATATCGAGGCTAATATGAATGTGATCATTAGACAATTGCTGCTAAAAATGGTTTAAGTTCATGAATTGACCCTCCTCGTAAAGGATTAGCAATGCTTGGCCCCCTAGCTCATTTATTTTTCATGGCTCCGCCACTGCGCGCAACAACACACGTGTTCGCCCCCTCTCTAAATATCGATCTCGCACTTGTGCATTCCTTCATAGTCTCCCTCCACTCGGCCCCTCGCACCATCTTCTAGCCCCCACCAGATTTTGCCACATGTACAATCTAGCAGACTCCATGGTTGAACTTAAGCATAATGCACAAACCTCAAAACAATAGTGGTTCTCTTTTGTTATAGAATCTTCCGTATCATAACTGCTCAAACTTTTTTTCTAGTTGAATTGCCATTATTTGTTTTTACTTAATGCTTTACAACACACAATTCCATGAATCATAAAATAGATTAAGGGCTTCTTTGATTCAAAGGATTCTCGAAGGAATTTTGGAGGATTCTAATCATTAGGAATTTTTCCTATCTTGGTTGTTTGATTCGTAGGATTGTAAACCATAGGAATTTTTCCATATGATTCATTTGCACTAGATTTCATAGGAAACATCCCATCCACTCAAACCTCTTTGAAAGAATTCTGCGTTTTTTCTATGCACAATCAAACACTCATACAATCTTGTAGGATTCAAGACGACATTCCACTATAATCCCATGTTTTTCCAATTCCCGCGTTCTTAGCTTTTTTTATAAAAACTAATTGATTTTGAATGAGATAAACTATAAGAATTAAACGAATGGCTACATCAGGCATATATGACTCAGAGCTTACATGCTGTACTGTGGTATTTATTCATAATTTGGTTGCAAATTCTGATGCGTGCAATGCACGTGTACCTTACTAGTACTTCGAGTATGTGCAAAACACGTAAATTAGAATACCAATGGCACGCTACAAAGTGTCTCTCTTACAATTCATGAAGCCACGTGGCACATCTGGAGGCGTTGTCACGACCTCCTTGCATGGATTGATCACAGCGACGTGCTGCTGGTTCCAGAAGAATGTACTCGTCCTCCCTGAGCCATACTGGTGGTACATGCACGAAGCGAAGATGTGCACGCACGCCACGCAAGCACTCATTCCCTTGCACGCACACGCGGGTACACGGGCGGACGCAATTTTGTACCAAGATCCACCCCATGTGATAATTTGAAGTGTGTAAAGTCATTCACTTCATTGATGGTCAATTAATACAGCGCATGCAATTGAGTGGACATGAGGGCGGAAGAAAGACATTATTACTCCACTGCGCGCATGCGAGTAGTTAAATCGTGGGTTGCTAGTAGTACTTCCATTGGTCTCCTTCGTATTTTCTGCCAATTTTTGATAGTAACATAATATTTACGCATTTGAGCAGTGTAGTAATTGAAATTTATGTTCCGCTAAACTCATCGGGAGCCGTTTCGGGCCTCGAAACCAAAACCATCAATTAATCTTTACCTTGTTCCCATCACATTCGAAAGCCTGCTCACACCTACTAGTACGTACCAAACCTGAACGTGTTCCCACTATGCAGGTATTAGTACTAGTGCTAGTACTTAGGTTATAAAAAGGGGAGCTACCTAACCGAAAATTACTCTACCTTTCCTCCTCATAAGTGCTTCTTCTTCGTCTGTCATTGCCATGGCCGGTGAGCAGAGCTCTAGGTCGAGAACTACTCGTAACAAGGGAGCGGCAACCAAGGCTGCAGAAAAAAGAGGGCTCGCCGCCACGTAGAGACCTCGAAAGATCTCTCACGGGCAGGCGATGGCTCCCAAGAGCGCCCTAGCCGCGGAGGCAAACATGCCGAGCCGGCGGAGCTGGAGTCATTATCCCTCGACGGCATGTCCGATCAGCTCAATAAGCACCTCAATAAGCAGAAGGAGTTCATCCAAGGCTTGATGGAGTTGCTGAAGGAGAGGCTCGATGACATGCCTGCTGAGCTCAATCAGCAGGGGAAGTTGACCGCCAGCTTGGTGATGCTGCTGAAGAAGAGCACTGCCTCGGAGAAGAAGGCGACCGGCGAAATCCTGCGACTTCAGGAGGACAAGGCGAAGCTCTGCCACGAGATCGACCTATTGAAGGAGAAGAACGCCGGCTGGAAGAAGCTGCATGAGAATATTAGTTCCTCGATGAAGATGTTGCAGGCCCTCGTCATGGAACAGAAGGAGGAGTTGGCGAAGCTCCGCATCAAGCACTCGGCTGCTGTCAAGGTACATAATGCGGCCGTGGAACAGATGATGAAGGCTTGCATCGAGAAATCCCTTGTCATCGACAGAATGAAGAAGATGGCGGAGGAGACGCGCAAGGAGATGGAGGTCGTGGAGGCGATGAAGAAGCAGTTACGACTCCGTGGCGAATTAGATCATTTGGGGTGATAATGTTCCTTCTTCTTTTGCTCCTGTGTTTCATCTTTTGCTTCGGGTGTTTCGCCGCACGTGTCACGTTCTCTGCGAGGCATAAATAGAATAATGGTTTTTTTGAGGGAATGAATAGAACAATGCTAACAATGAGATGACTAGCAAATTAGATCATATTTTATCGCCATATGGCACTGGGCTGCCGTGTTTCGTGGTCCTCCGTCGTAGTACTACTCCAGTGGAAAACTTGAGTATATGCATGGTTCTTTACTCCTCCTTGATCAGGTCGTCGGTGCATTTATACGAGCCGTCAAATCACAAGGCCCCACCTTCCAGCAGTAATGAGCTGTCAAATCACAAAGGCCCTCGCCTCTCGTGAAACCTACCAAGCTAGACTGCCCCGCCCTCTAGCCTTTTAAAAAATGTATACTTTTGTATAGCAGTAGTATCGATGGATTGCGCCATGGAGCAAAACTTGAAATTAAAAAAAGGTGGTACATATAGAGAGCGCTCATCGCCAAATTATGCATATAGTACTATTAAAAAGGCTAGTCACAATAATGGTGTCCAGCACAACCCACCCCTCAAATAAAACTAAGAGGGTGCTTGGATACGTTTTAGTCCCATGACTAAAAGTAGTGGGACTAAAACATGCTAGCCTCACCCATGCTTGGATCGAAATACTAAAAAGGCTAAAATCAAGTTAATGAGTATTTATTATCCTCCAAACCCTCCAATCCAGAACTCGCATGTGTTAAAGGAGAGGACTTAAATGAGTAGAGAGAGGACTAATCCACATTTTAGTAGGGGTACCCCTGACTAAAATGTTTTAGTCTCAAGACTAGTTTTAGCCCCTCTTTAGTCAGGGGTGCTTGGAACTTTAGCCTCTTAAAGAGACTACTTTTAGTCAGACTAAAATAAGTCCCTTGGATCCAAGCACCCTCTAAGCATCCTGGAATTCTTTGACAAAACTAAGCACCCTGAAATTCTTTGACAACTAAACTATTGGTTATATGATGTTGGCCATATATATTGTACGTATATAATGTGAAGAAACGAGTGGTAGTACTATACCAACTAAAAGATGAAATGTAAGAAATACTAGTATGTACGTACTGAAGAGTTAAAGTAACAAGAAGAAACATAACATAGTTCTGTTGGGGGCTCAACACAACACACCCCTCAAATTAAATTAAGCACACCTGAAATTAAACTTTGCAACTATTCCAGTAGACACTGCATTAGAACCACCATGAGCAACGACACTGCCACCTTACTCTGAGTCCTTGTCCATGTCCTCGACTTTGTCCTTGTCCCTCTTCCTCTTGGCCGATACTTCTTTGCTTGAACCGCACACTTGGCTGTTGCACTTCATTAAACCCTTGTAGATATTGAAGCAAAGGTAGCCATCCATTGCAGCATAGTGGATGTGGTCTATATCTAGTACATTCCGTTGCCATGCATGACGATGAAACGTGTATGGAGGTTTCTCCAGTTTACCGTACGAAGGATGAACCATGGCTCCTTCCAGGTTTAGCATTGAAGGCTGACGAGAGGACACCAGCCGATTCTTCTGGAGGTCGAAGGTGTTGCCTACAACGAGGCCTATCCGACGCAGGACTTATTTGTCGTTACCAAAGTCTACAGTAACGAATTTGACTAGGTTGCTTTCGAGGAAGTCCTTAAAATCCTGGCACTCAACGTCGGCATGGCATATGTGGTAGACCAAGCATAAGTCATGCACGCAAACCTGGATCACGACGGGCTTCTTCCTCTCTTCGTCCTTTAGATCCTTCTCTGGTCCCAGGACTATGGTGTACTCAACATCTAGCCCAGCGACCCACTCATCATCTGAGTCTTCGAACATGCGTCTGAAGCGAGAAAGGCATCCTTTCACCGTTGTGGAAGAACGGGTGTAGATGACGTCGAACTCATCACCGGTGATGGTTCTAACCTTGTACTCACCGCCGATCGTGGAGATTTGGGACGCCATGGATTTGGGAGGAGGGTTAGAATTAGTGGAACTGTCGTAATGTGAATGGACGGGACGACTAGGAGCAAACCGCCATAGTATTGAAGGACGTGCGGGGACGAGTAGGAGCGGCATTAATTAATTGCATCGTCTCGCCTCCCTCCGCATGCAGCCACATGCAAGCCTCACGCGCACATCCCTAGTGCATGCTAGGGCTGGGTATTTATTTCTCCTAATCAGCGTACGCAACGAGCAGTGGAATCAATGTAATATGTGGTGATTTAATTACAGCGGGACTAATAAAAATGGGACTAATATGTGGTGATTTAATTATCTCCTCCTCTGAAACCACCGCCACTCCTCTCCTGTTCCAATCTAAGTACAACGCCGCTCCTCTCCTCTTCCATTTCAAAACCACCGCCCCTCCTCTCTTGTTCCAGTCCAAAACCAGCGTCGCTCCTCTCCCGTTATAATCCAAAACCGGCACTGCTCCTCTCCTCTTCCATTCAAAAACCACCGCCGACGAGTGAAGGTGCTGTGAAGAAGTAGATCGATGGAGGAGTACAACCGATACGTGAGGATTGCAGACAACGACCCTGTGAAGCTAGCTAGGATGTTGGAGATACAATTTTAGTTTGACAACAAGGACCAACTAGCGGTGACAGCGACATCCATGGCCAAATATCTGCAACAGAGCGAAAAGGCGGCAATACTCCCGGAGGGAGTCGTGCCAGAGTACATAGAGCTGCTCCTCTAGGCCATGGAGCAAACAGATTCACCGAATCCGATCGTGAGGGAGCGGTGGTGGGAGTATCGATCCCAAATGGAGCATCCACCAGAGATTGAAGGATCAAGCATCTACAGGGTGCCGTTTGTGAGGGTGTCCTGCCAGAGCGAGCCGGTGGAGTCTTCGTCGACCGAACCCAACTACAAGAGGAGAAAAGCAGTTAGCCCGACGACACTTCCCCGTCGTCTTCTCCCTCTCCGTTCACATCGTCTCACGGGGCGGTTGTCTGCCGCCGAGGAATAGGAGGGGGCTGCCCCCCCCCCAGCCCAATAGTCGGGCAGGTTGTGAATTGTCAGGAGGAGCTTAGGGTTGTCAGTATTTGCAGGTTGTGAATTGTGTTTTGTATTGTGTATTTTGAGAGTACATTTAGATATGAATGTCTTTTGAATTTCAGATTTGCTGTATTGAGCATATGAAGTATTTTATGAATTCTAGAGATCTATTTTTAGCACTTAAAAAATGTAGTTTCATGGGAGTATGCAGACACTGTGATTCTCAGATAAGAAACTGCAAGTTTCAGTTTCAGATAAGAAACTGCAAGTTCAGTTTCAGATAAGAAACTGCAACTTTCAGAGGCAGAGCATTTATATTAACCCGGCCTTTTCAAATAGGGTTAACATCATGTTGGAAGTTTTATTCATGGTCGAAAATGGAACTACCAGCCAGTTAACATCATGCTGATCAACATTCATGCATAGCACATCTTCATATGATGCACAATCAAAATGCCCACATAATGTCGAGTGTGCAAAACATAGAGAAAACGAGGGACGAACTTTTGGCAAGTGTTGGACGTGGTTTTGGGCTGCCCCGTCTAGGCTTTCATTTTTAACATGCGCAGCCCACGACCTCGGATGGGAGGTCCATAGGCCTGTTTGTATTTTCTTAGGGCCGTCATGTATCGACCGGCCTATGGACATCCCATCCGAGGTTTTATTTTTGGCAGCCCAATTTATGTATTTTTTTGAAGAAAATGCAGAGGTCTGTTCTATTTTTCTATATAACAATAGGAATGCCCGGTCCAACTTATGTTTCCCTTCTAAATATATTATATATATTTAAATTATTTTATGTGTTATTAAATATTATTTTTATTGTCATCATGTATTTAACAGATACTTACATATGTTAGAAAACAATATACCACATCTTATTAACTTATAAAAATAATTTCTTAACAAATAAAATCATGGATTGTTTTGGCACGAAAATCCTAGTGATTGTGTACAAAAGCTTGGTAAGATTTAATGAAGAATGTAATAATATCACTTATTATTTAAATATATTTATAACAAAATGCTCAGCCCCTTTTTATTTTTTGATAGCATTGCTGGCCCAACCCAACATTATAATTAAAATCAGCATAGCAAAATCGTGAATTTCGAGAAAGTGCAAATGGCCTGTAATTTTTTAGGAAATAAAATAAATGGGCCGCATGGACGCTACATTATTTGTTCACCCAGCCCAGCTAATGGCTGTAATTCAAAAAAAAGATCAAATTGACTGTAAATTCTACTGCGCAAAAAAAAGACTACAAATTATGAAAAAATGGGTTGAATACGTGCCACATTTTTGGAGGCTGAAATGTGGGCCAATAGGTCGAAGCCAACGCAAGTCGTTGTCAATTTAGTCAACAAATGATTCTTACATGTTAGCCGTTGGATTTACATCCAACGACCGGCATCCATCTTCAATCTCTCGTCTTCTTCCTCCAGCACCATCGGGACCACCTCCAGCCTCCTGCTGCTAGCAGCTCTGCTTAGCACGCTTCGCTATGAAGTGCTACTCCATCGTTGGCCAGGCCATCCCTCCACCCCTCCACACCTCCTGTTCTTCTCCACCGACTGCCGAACCACACCGCACTAGAACCAGTTAACCCTCGTACACCTCTCCGTCTGCGACTCTACTCCCGCGTCTTCCCATCTCCGGCTCGTTGCTGTCCGGGGCCTCGCCATTGTCCACTACCTTGGATGCGCTCGGCACGGTTTTGTCAACATGGTCAACGAACGACAGCATTGGAAGTAGACTGTGCGTGGAGAGGCTGACAGTTGGGTCCATGGCCGCACACAAGGAAATGCCTCCTTATTACGCGCAAAATAATGATTCCTCCACCTGACATCTAGGACCCATCGGAAGGGCCTCTGTATTTCGCAAAAATAACGTGCCCCCCGCTGACATGTCGGACCCACCAGCAATCTTCGCACGCAAGGAAGTGCCTCCTTATTACACAAAAAAATGAATATTCTCCCTGCCAGTTGGAACCCAGCATAGTGGGAGGCTGACTTGTGGGCCTACCAAGTTGACGGGGACGGAGGGCTTTGTCAACTTAGTCAATATGAACAATTCTAGCTCCTATTACCGTACGATGTTCATCCAACGGCCGTAGTGCTTCTTCAACCTCTGGTCTTCTTGCTCTAGCCGCCCAAACCAGCGCCGGTCGTGCCGCGTGTTCCTGCCTCCCGTGGCCGGCTGTGATGCCGCGGAGGCCTCACCGCCCCCTACTACTCCCACCGCTGGACAGGCCATCCCTCTGCTCACCCACACCCCCTGTTATTCTGCGGCGACAACAGCCTCACACCGCAGCTGAACCAGTGAACCCTCGTACGCCTCTTCGTGTGGGCATCCACTACTGCGTCTTCCCCGGCTCTGAGTCGTCCCCTTCCTAGTCCTCGCCGTCGTCCACCGCCGTGGTGCTCTTGGCGCGGCGTGGTCAACATGGTCAAGGAACAACTTCCATCGGACATGGACTGTACGTGGAGAGGCTGGCAGCTGGGTGCACGGCCGCAGCAAGGAAGTGCCTCCTTATTACGCATAAAATAATGATTCCTCCACCTGACAGCAGGGACCCACCGGACGGGCCACCGTATTTCGCGAAAAAATGTTTTCCCCTGACTGCTGGGACCCACCAGCTACATCTTCGCACGCAAGGAAGTGCGTTCGGGCAAAAAACGATTCACCCCCTGACTGTTGGGACCCACCAGCTACATCTTCGCACGCAAGGAAGTGCGTCCGGGAAAAAAAAACGATTCGCCCCCTGACTGCTGGGACCCACCAGCTACATCTTTGCACGCAAGGAAGTGCCTGATAGTCGGGACCTACCTGGTCGAAGCGTACGTAGCGTTGTCATTCTGGTCGCGAACATGTACGTACATATATACATGTGGATGTAGATGCGCGCACGTTTTGTAGTAGAGGCGCGTACGTGTCGTATTAGAGGCGCGCACGTAGCATGTACACATACGTACAGCGGCCAGGGTGCAAGAAAGAAAATACGGCCACGAATGTGTACATACTGGCGGAGTCTCGAACGCCTACTCGCGCATACGTACGGCCATGGCTCGTGTACATGGCTGGGTCAGAACGGAGAAACAACGTCGTCGTCGTGTTCATGGGGAGGCAAAGGAATGCCTCATGTTCATGGGGAGGCAACAGAATGCGTCGTGTTCATGGGGAGGCAACGGAATGCGTCATGTTCATCAGGAGGCAACGGAACCCGTGGGAGCCAACCGGCTGGGTCGGAACAGAATGCGTGGTTGTGTTCATCGGGAGGGCTTGGACGGAATAGGCGATGGAAACGAGGCCTGGCATACTGCAAAACGGAGGAAACATACCTCCTACATTCCGAACGGGGTCCTGTTGATCGGGAGGGGTGTGGCGTACCGCAAAACGGAGGAAACGGATCTCCTATGGTTGAAACGGGGGTCCTGTTGATCGGGAGGGGTGTGGCGTACCGCAAAACGGATGAAACGGACCTTGTATGGTCGAAACGGGGGTCCTGTTGATTGGGAGGGGTGTGGCGTACCGCAAAACGGAGGAAACGGACCTCCTACGGTCGAAACGGGGGTCCTATTCATCGGGACGGGTGTGCCGTACCGCAAAACGGGACTCCACGGGATACTGTTCATCTCCACCGTCGACCTCCTCCAGCCTCCATGGGCTACCGTCGACCTCCTCCAGCCTCCACGGGCTCCTGTTCATCCAGCCTCCACCGTGCGCTACTCCACCGGCTACTGTTCAACCACCCCTCCACGGGCACCCCTCCACTGTCTACTGTTCATCCAGCCGTCCACACCACGGGGTCCTGTTCGGCCACCCCTCCATGGGAACCCCTCCACCGTCTACTGTTCATCCAGCCCTCCACACCACGGGGTCCTGTTCATCCAGCGGCAACGCCACCGCTCACTGTTCATCCCCCCCACAACGCTCACTGTTCATCCAATCGATCGGCTTCAGTTAGCAGCAGTAGTGAAGGAATCGCTCGACCGGGTTCAGTTAACAGCCATCGATCGATTGCTCGGGTTCAGTAACGTGTATCCTGCAGTGCAATCACTCGGGTTCAGATAGAGCCAAACGCCTCGCTCGGGTTTAGTTAGAGCCAACGGCTCGCACACACACGCGTACGTGCACGAGAGAAAAACGCATCGCTCGGCCCCCGACCTCCCACCGTAACCGAGAACTCCCCGAAATTTTCCTCCCCCTCACTTCTACCATGGTTTTTTCCATCATGGACAGCCCAAAGAATGTCATGCAGCTGCGTCTCCGGCCAGCCCAGGAGGAAAAGCCCATTTTCTGTCATGATTTTTTGTCATAGAAGTAGGAGCCCACCACATCGATTATGATACCGGGTTTTGTCACAATTATCGTCATAGAAGTGTCATATGTATGACAGAAAAAAATTTCGTTCGGTCCAAAATGTCACGGATGTGCCTTTTTTTGTAGTGCAACGCGGAATCAAAGCAAATCCCAACAAGATCAAGGCGATCGAGCAGATTGAGGCACCGAAACGGGCAAAGACGTCCCTAGGCTCGCCGCCGACGTTGCTTCCCTGAGTAGGTTCATCTCCAAATCTGCTGAGCGCGCCCTCCCCCTTTTCAAAGTTGAAAAAGGCGGGTCCAATAAAATGGACTCCAGAGGCAGAGGCAGCACTGCAAGATTTGAAGAGGTACCTCTCCTCCATGCCAATACTGGTTGCGCCTAAACCACGGGAGCCGTTGTTGCTGTACTTAGAAGCAATGAATCAAGTGGTCAGTGCTGCACTGGTGGCGCAAAGGGAAATTGAGGGAGAAGTAGCCGTTGCAGCAGAGCCGTCGGACGGCAGGCCGGGGTCCTCCCCGGCAGAGCCTGACGCCGGCAAACCAGGACCCCGGCAAGGCCCGGTCCCGGCGAGGCAGAGTCTGAGCGGATGGGCGAAGTGGGACAAAAGAAGAAGATGGTGCAGCACCTAGTGTATTTTGTCAGTTCCCTCTTGCAGGGGGCTAGGTCAAGATATTCTGGAATGCAGAAGCTGCTTTTCCTCCTCCTCATGGCCTCGAGAAAGCTGCGCCACTATTTCCAAGCGCATGAGATCACCATCGTCAGCCACCTCCCTTTGCAATGGATTTTGCACAACCCAGATGCGACAAGGAGGATTGTGGAGTGAGCATTGGAGCTGTCGAGCTTTGGCCTCAGGTTTGAAAGTACTTCAACAATCAAGAGCTGAGCTTTGGCAGAGTTCATAGCAAAGTGGACCGCAATGCCCGACGAGGAGATTCAAGAGACCACCCTTCCCCGCAAGGAGATGAGCAGTGAGTGGATTATGTACTTTGACGGAGCTTTCTCACTCCAAGGTGCTGGTGCTGGCGTGCTACTCGTCACACCCACTGGAGAGCACATCAAGTACATAATTCAGACGCACTTTCCCCGGGAAAAATCAAAGAACAATACGGCGGAGTACAAGGGTTTGCTTGCTAGTCTCAGGATCATGGCAGACCTCGAAATCAAGAAGCTCATCATCAGAGGTGATTCGCAGCTTGTCATCAAGCAAGTTAACAAGGATTACCAGAGACCGTTGATGGTGGCCTACGTGAATGAAGTGAGGAAGTTGGAAGAACGTTTCGATGGCCTACATGCAGAACATGTTCCCCAAGCGGAGAACAGCATTGCCGACGACCTGTCGAAACACGCTGCCCTCAAGTTGCCTATAGAACCAGGTACCTTTGTACTTCAGTTAATACAACCATCCGTAGAGCCATCAGTAGGGCAGAACTAGCGAAGGAAGACAAGCCCCGGCAAGTACCTTCCCGCTGAGCTCCCAGAAGCCTCCGACAAGGGGGTTGCCGGGTACCCCAAGCTTGTCGAGGGGAAATTACCTCCGACAGGGCCCCAGGCCCAGACCGTAGAGGCAGCTGCCCATGCGGACGAAGATGTGCCTTTGGTCCTAGCCGTCGAGCCCCAGGCTCTGGCATGGGCGCAACCCACCATCTGTTTCCTCCAAACAGGAGAGCTCCCCAAGGAGCAGGAAGAAGCAGAGAAAGTAGCCCGCCGGTCCAACATGTACCAGTTTGTGGATGATACCCTGTAAAGAAGAAGGCCAAACGGTGTGAGGCTGAAGTGCATTCCTCAATAGGACAGACTAGAGCTGTTGGCGGAGATACATGGAGGTTTATGTGGCTCCCACATAGGATCAAGGGCCCTTGCCGACAAGGCACTCCCGTAAGGTTTCTTCTGGCCCACAGCCCTCCAGGATGCAGCTGAGCTAGTAACCCAGTGTGAAGCGTGTCAGTTCCATTCGAAGAAGCTTCATCAACTAGCTCAAGCCCTTCAAACAATCCCTCTCTCCTGGCCATTATCGGTCTGGGGGCTCGACATACTGGGCCCTTTCCCTTGTGTTGTCGAGGGCTTTGAGTACTTGTACGTCGCAATCAACAAGTTCACAAAGTGGCCCGAAGTGGAAGCAGTGAGGAAGGTGACAGCACAGTCAGCCGTCAAGTTCTTCTAGGGGCTAGTTTGCCGTTTTAGTGTGCCGAACAGGGTCATCACCGACAACGGCACGTAGGTCACAAGCCGCACCTTCATGCAATACATCCAAGACCTCGGTAGCAAGGCATGTTTCACTTTAGTGGCACACCCACGAAGCAACGGCCAGGCGGAGAGGGCAAATGCTAAAGTACTGTGAGGCCCGAGGACAAAGACTTTTGATAGGCTGTACAAGTGTGGAAGGCACTGGATTGATGAGTTGCCAGCGGTTCTTTGGTCGATCAGAATGATGCCAAACCGAGCCACTGGCCAGACACCCTTTGCCCTGGTATACGGGGCAGAAGCAGTTCTCCCCACGGAACTCACATATGAGTCACCTCGAGTTCTCGCTTATGACGTGCTTGAGCAAGAGCAGTTGTGGCAAGATGACGCGACGCTCCTTGAGGAAGATCGTCTTCAGGCGGCTGTGCGAGCTGCATGCTACCAGCAAGCCTTGCGCCGCTACCATAGCCGCAAGGTTCATTCCCGAAGTCTTGAGGATGGTGACCTAGTTCTTTGGCACGTTCAGTTGACCAAGAATTCCAACAAGTAGACACCAAAGTGGGAAAGCCCTTATCGGGTAATACGAGTCACCAGGCCTGGTGTAGTCCGCCTGGAGACCAAAGATGGTGTCCCAGTGAGCAACTCCTGGAACATCGAACATCTTCGTAAGTTTTACCCATGAGGCGTAGTTGCCGGGTCTCCCGAAAAACCACCTTTTGTACAAGCCTTGCCGACAAGGCATGTAACCCTTTGTACAGAGCTAGGTGTCGGCCCTGAGCATAAATAAATGAAGCGCTGGCACCCTAAGTTTTAGCATGCATGCTAGGTTAAGTCTCTCTTTGGTAGGGTCGATAGTGCTCAGCGGCAACTAACCCCTAGCATAGAGGTCGGGTGTGTATCTTTCTGTCCTTTCCAGTCCTTTCTTTGGTTCACAAGCTACATAGGCGTTTCTGCCAAGCCATTTAAGGACGGGGAGATGGATCGACATCCTCGACCCCGGCAAGACATTGGCGGGGGGCTACAGATTCAAGTATCCAACCACAGCAAGCCAAGGTTGCGGGGGTTGCAGATTCAGATAAGTCTTTTATCCCCTGTTATGCATTTCCGTATGGAACTAGAACGTATGAATCCTCATTTGTTCCTGGGCCACCGTGCTCCCCCTTTCCCGTGCCCAAGAACTATTCTCTAGGACGGAACTTGGTTGTAGTTGCGGTGACAAGGAAGCAAACGAAGGGCCTAATTCTACTTCGCCCCTTCCTCCACCAAGAGCGTGAGTATGGCTGTTCCATTTAGTGAGGGGATGGCAAGGCCTGTTGCTAGGCGACAATGTTTATCTTAGAAATAACAAGGATTCATTCCTTGGCATGGTCCTCGCTCACACACAAAGAACCCGGCAAGCACCCTTTTTCATTAATACGTTCCAAACAGGTACAGTTCGTATGGAATGTAAACATGAGAACGTGGATTACAAGGTTCAAATCTAACGAGTGCCCGCAGGCTTAAAAACTAAAAAGGATAGGTGCCCCGTGATCCCCGCTCTTGCCCTTTACCTCCCAGGTGCGGCAGGTGAAATCAAAAAGGAGGCAACGGGGAACGCACTAATGGAGAGCTTGACGAGGAAGACCCTCGGCAGGGCGCATGGCCAAGGGAGGAGGGCGACGCGGTCAGTCGGAGTCGGTGTCCTCCTGCTTGATGCCCTCATTGTCGCTGTCGCTGTCCGCCTCGTCACTCTCGCTTGAGGAGGACTCTTCATCATCAGAGGAGCTCTCCACGCAACACCTTAGGCGAGTTCCCAAGTGCCCAAACACCTTGATGGAGAGCAGACCGTTCTCCATTAATTTGAAATGGAGAACGAGCCCCTCCGACAAGCTGTGGGCACGAGCGAAGGTCTTCCATCCAAGACGAAGATACATAACGTGAGGGGCGGGGAAGTTGACGTCGACCCGCATGCTGCCATTCCCACAGCCCCTCATATGTAGCCTCAAAGTCTGTGGCGGGTCGAGCTCCATCTCCCGAGCGAACAGAGTTGGGAGATGAAGACGACGGCACATTGGCCTGTGCAGCCTGATGAAAAATTCACGGGGCTGGTCTTCGACGTGGCCCTTCATTGGGGGAGGGGCCGCTGGCGGAGGCGAGGCCGGTGCGCTGCCCCGTCCTCCTCGTCTCCGAGCGCCACGGAGGCCTCGGCCTCTTCCTCTCACGGCCAGCTCCGCCTCCACAAGATCTTGAGAAGAAGGGGAACGCTGTCGAGAAGAGACCCTCGTCGCCGCCATCAAAGTGCTGGCGGGCCCTCTTGCCATAGCAAAAGGAAGGAAGGCACCAAGGTGGGAGCAGAAGAATGATGAAGGATTGAGGGGTGCCATCCCCCTCCCCTTCTTATAAAGAGGCGGGGCCGGGGCTCGGGCTCCCCACTTAACCAACCCGGCCGCCAGGGGTGCAGGTAATCGGGACCGGCCCGCTGCTCCAATCAGCGACGACTTGGTTTCCCGCCTCGCCATTTAAGGCCCGTGCCCCCCCCCCCCCGCGTCCACCGCCTACCATTTTCAACGCATGGGGGACACGTGGTGAGCAAGCCAAAATTGAGAAGACAAGTGAATCGACTATTTTCCACACCGTGATTGTGGGGCACGGGCACCTTCAAGGCCACGACTCGAGTCCACTTAGGAAATGAGCCGTGCCCCTGGGTTTTTCTCTTTTTATGGGGAAGGCGCGAGCCGCCTCTTTACCATGATGTGACGCATGCGTGCCGCAACCGCCCCGCGCATGACCCCCACGTCACGCATTCAACACGGGTCGCGGGGAAGCGCAACGAGCAAGGGAGTTACTACAGTAAAAACTCCGCCGCGTGCGCAACCGCGCACTGTTCTGGGCCTGGCCCAATAACGCCACGCGCTTATATGTGGCCTAGGCCCGGGGCCTCGTATCGATGTACAAAAGTAGGGGTCCCTTTTTGTACCCCTTTACATGTGCGTGGGCAGTCGTAGCCCCACACCCGTGGCCACACTTGGCGGGGCAGAAGAAGCCAAGGTTACCAGAGCCGTGCTCAAGACCAGAAGCACGAAGAGCAGAAGGGCGAGTTGAACTCCCCCAGCAAGGCCCTTGCCGGGGCGGCCTTCGTAGCCCCGGCAAGAAACTTGCCGGGGCAACTTGCCCAACGCCAATAGGGCTCCCACCCTTGAGCCTAAGAGTTCCGACGCCCTCAACCACATTGGAACCAAAGCTCGGGAGGCGCCTCCATGGTGGCATGTAGATCTTTGTGAAGACCAAGAACATACAAGACTAGATGAGAATCAGAATACGAAGATCCTCGGCAAGATCCTTGCTGAGGATACCCACGAGACCCCCCGGCAAGACCCTTGCCGGGGACGCCCACGATGCCATGGCGAGACCCTTGCCGAGGCCCCGGAAAGACTCTTGTCGAAGACATCCGCGGGGCCGCAGCCAGGCCCACACCTGCCAAGACATCACCGTCGTTCCCACACAGCTGCCAGCCCACAACCTAGGCGAGCACCTGCGTGGCGACGTGCGGCCTCCAGGCCAACTCACCAAGCACCTGCGTGATGGCATGTAGGTTTTCATGAAGTCTCTTCCACCGCACCAAATCAGCAGCCAGCCAGCCAGCGTGGCACTACACGCCTTGTCGGTTCGGATGCTCGTCGAAGCCAGGCGAGGCAGCGACAGCTGTGATGAGCTTCCTTGCCGTCGCCGATAAAGCAACTAGGGCACATCGTTAGCGCATTAAATGCATTTGTCCTATGGTGCCAGGGGATAGACTCGAGTACTGCACAACTTTCCACCTCCTGTGTGCCACTGTGGCAGCCCCTTTTGACTATAAAAGGAGGCCTGTGGCGTACAGAGAGAGGATTCAGACTTTTTGGACCCTACACGCTTTGTAGCTAGTCCAAGAACACAGAAAAAACCAGCAGGAGTAGGGTATTACACATCACTTGCGGCCCGAACCTGGATAATCCCCCGTGTTGATCCCTCAAACCCGCTCTTTCCACGGCCCCGCGCCCGCCAACCGTAGCAAAAGGGATTCCTCGTGATCTCGTAGGTGTCATTTCCCCCGACACGAGGGTTTATACTGGTTCGGGCCACCTTGCGGTGTAATACCCTACTCCAGTGTGTGGTGGATTGCCTCGAGGGGCTGAGGATGAAGTAGTACAGTAGATTAACAACCTCAGGAGGTGAGGTGTTCTTGGGCTCGATGAGCTGGTGGTTGAGTGGGTGATCTTAGCGATCCGTCCCATTCTACGGTGGTGGCTAGGTCCTATTTATAGTGGCATTGGTCCTCTTCCAAAATGTTTAGGCGAGAAGGGGTCCCACTACTGCCAAGTTTGAAGGGGGACAGCTAATACAAGCTATCCTGACAAAAGGTGGTCTTCGCCTGCCAAAGGCTCTGGTTGTGATGCTGTTGTGTGCTCTGCGATGACCTCCGTCATGTCGTCCTGGCAGTCTTGGTCTTGTTGCACCGATATGGAAACCTTTGCCTGATGCCTCGGGACCCCACGCCTGCACTTGCCTCCTTAACACCAAAGAGGAAACTGGTACACTTTGCCCGCTGGCGCCCGCCTAGCCTTGGTCTTCACGGCTCACGTCAAGTAAACCTCGCGAGGTGCCCTTTGCATAGATATCAGCGCTCCTCGGGAGCCAGCCTAGTGAGACTACCCCCAGGGAGGTCTTGGTGTCATCTGCCTCGCGAGGGTCTTCAGTTGCCGCTGCTGAAGATGGGTCGTAGTAGGCCCTTGGTGGAGCTAGGCTCACGGGCCGCAGGCAGGCAAGTCTGGGTACGCCCGGTCCCGGAATGCCGACAGGAGGGGCCTAGGGTTGTACAGAGTCGGTTTACAGAGAAAGGAAATCATACATCCAGACGCCAAACTTGCCACCCATGCAAAGGAGACTCCCATCCGGACACGGGAGAAGGCGTTCCATCTTGTATCTTCACGGCCCATCAGTCCGACCCATGCTATATGGCCTGGACACCCGAGGACCCCATAATCCAGGACTCCCTCACCTGTCGCTTCTTGCGGACGTGCGCGGGCGGTGGAAGAGGAAGGAGAAGGGAAGCGGGCTGTGGAGTACGCCAGTTGCAGCACGAGCTCGAAGGAACCTTCGTGCCAAACAATGCATAGTTGTACAATATTGTCTAGTGGAGTATGAATTGGCCTTAGGTTGCATGTGGATGACATGGCTGCAACATGCAGGCTGCAGTTCGACAACATACCGCTAAACTTCGCATGGTTTGGTCACACAAGATTTGCATGCATGTCATGAACGTACTTGTTGAAGGCATGCTCGAAAAAGGGCGACCAGGTCCGCTAGTCCGCGTTGGTCCATGTGCCCGGAAAACAACTAATCCTAGTCGCTGTAAATGTCATGCGTGCTTTAATTCTGGGCTAGTGGATGGACACGAATGTGTCGTACAACGAACCGCCTGCCAGCTCCCTAATCTCTATCTCCACTCTTATATAATAATAATAATCTATCTATCTATCTCTATCTCTCTAATACTACTCTTATAAAAATAGAGTTGGTGATGATGATGTGCCTGCCATCCTGCAATATAGGCCGTCCGATTTATATCTGACGGATAGGAAGAAAACTATGGCAATTTTGCAAAAAGATACCCACACCCCTCTCCACATTTGCAAATAAGGCCTTCCCTCGTTCATCCTTTTCTCTTACAAGATAAACTACTCATACAAATGCATCTTGATGTTACGTGCAACACACGAGGATGTTTCCTTGGGGGTCTCTCTAGCACGGCATGCCTGCAGTTGCAAGTTGATGGCCCTTGAGATGCCGACGTTGAGGGGCACTCGGATTTTATCCGATGAGTGGGTAAGTTATGAGTTTGATCATGTAGTAAATGCATTCTAAGACTGCTTCCATGTCCATTTTCTAATTCCCCCGCTGCCCACTGTTTCACAAATTAGGCTTGGTGCCAGTGGAGATTGGCTTGCATTTGTACGGGAGGGTACCAACATCAATTTGCACAACATTTACAATGGTGACACCGTTCCCATAGAACCTTTGTCCAACATTGGGATCAGCCATGCAACGTGCCACCGCCTGAATTGGAACGATGGAACCACGGTGAGATTGAAGAATATAGAAATCCCGGAAGCCCCGATAAGGTCGTCCGGCAACCAAAATTACACTCTCATCACACTGTTCGACATCGCGATTGCTTTCATGAACCCTGCACATGGCGGTCAAAGGTGGACCATGCTGTCTGTGGCCGATTTGTTGTCGTACGACTACGAATACTCTGTGATCCTTTCTAACCGCATCTTCGCGATGGCAAACCAGGGGACTTGTTTTGTATGGGACACATCCTTCGGTATACTCCCTCTCTTCCAGTTTATTTGTTTTGAATTTTTTTGTTTTATAAGTTTCAAGTTCAAATTTAGAGCTCCCCATCACATGTTGAGATTACAATGTCCATTAAATTGTTGCATGCATGTACTAGTTTTTTATTGGTCATGTATATTGGTCACGCATGCATGTATTGCAAGTAACGTTTTTACCACAATTTCTTAGGAAGCCGAGTGCAATAATTGAGTAGTTTTGCAAACTACCAGTACTATACCTCAAATGGTTCAAAATCAATACCACCACCACGACTGCGTCTGACCATCCTGGCCGACCCAAACCCGCTCCAGAGCATCAGTGTCACCCCAGAGCGTCAGTGCCGCATTAATGCCTGGGCAGAGCGGAGGCGACCTATCACTGGCGCTGGCTTTGAAGCAGCGCGACGGCCGAGAGAGCGCCGCTTCCCGGTGCACGTGACTTCTCCGCGTCGAGGCTGGCCATAGTTTGGATGAGTCTCCATCGTGGAGAGACACACTAAGAAGTTGCGATGATATGGACTCCCGTTGCCCACCGTTATGGATCGTCCCATCTATGAAGAACACGTGGGACTGGAACTACGACGGACATGTACCCATGAGTGGATGTCCGAACCTGAGTAATGTAGCACAGTAAGTGAAGTAGGAAGGCACGAATAGTATGAACATGCGTGGCATATAGGCATCTTTGTCTTACTACCACTAAATGTTGTACGTGCAATGCACAGTGATGTTATGATGTACGTGCCTAAGTACTCTACTACTATATTAATTGGAGGCACATATTAGGTTTTATATTTGTTTACATGTATGGCCCGAGACCTTACAACTAGACGTGTCTTTCTCTCCGGGTCGCACTTTGTATCGTTCATACCACTAGTACTACTACGTGTGGTCTCCGACCTAGAAGTGGAAGAAGTGGAGACGCTCTACCACGCTGTTCATGTCCCACTCCTTTCACTGACGTGTGGGACATCCAGCACATGCCGTGTTTGGCACTCCTTCGTCGTAAGAGTTGAAATGCTAGCTTTCATCAAAAATAAAAAATAAATATAAATCAGCAGTGATACTATACCACACGGTTTCCTTGCTCCTCGATATCGGAAAGAATACTTCCGTTCGCCGACATGTGGGACGTCGACCATCCTGGTCCACTTGCCATGCACGCAGAACTCCAAAGGAGAGTCACCCCGGTCGCCGCGCCGCAGTAATAATGACTAATGAGCTGTCAAATCATAGGCCCAACCTTTCTCACTATGAATTTCCTCAGACGAAGGAACCATCATGACTTCGTTGAATTCCGCTTCTTGAAGAAAACTACTGCACGAGCAATACTGCTAGCTACAGTAGTACTGTACTCCAACAGAGGGCTCCTTTGGTTCATTGGATAGGAATTTTATAGGAATATGAAAATCATAGGAAGTGAGATGCCATGCATCTCAATTCCTATAGAGAAAGAGATGCCATTTGATGCATAGGATAGGAATTTTTCCATTGAGTCTAGGCTAATGTACTAGTAATTTGCTCTAAAAACTAAATTAGTAACTAGTACAGGTACATGCTCGAAATTAATTAAACAAATGTACGAGCGACACAGAATCACACACTAACTACTAGTAGTACTACTTCTCACATGTTGGCCAGACGCCGCCGTTCTCCTCCCCGGCTTTGTCGGCGACACCACACCGTGCTTGGATCTCCGCCGAGCTCTCCATAGTAGCGGGTGCGCACTCTTCTTTCTTGCGGCAGCGGGCCTCTCTTTTCTTGAGTGCTTTCTGCCTTTTCTGCTCCCTCTGTGCGGCTTTGGCCACCTCTTGCTGTACGCCCATTTGGCCTTGGCAGCTTCAAAGTCTGCCCACGTAGGTGTGACGTCGCGAGTGGTAATGAACTCGACATAGCGGGATGCCATCGCTACCGTACCATTTTGTGTGCGGTCGTGGGCGGCGAGGAACTCGGCGCGGCGGGATGCCATCGCTTTCTTACTGGTTAGTGTGCGGCGCGGTGGCATGAACGACGTTTGGTGAGAGCTCTAGGGTGGAGTGGCCGGACAACCGTATAGTGCATTGGTTTGTCAAGAGCTCAAGGACAGAAGACGAAGGAAATTTGGATTCCCCTTCAATCCTGGTCATTTGTTACCAGGTAAAATGCATTGGCGGTCATAGAACTTGTCTTGATAGCTCACTTTGATCATTGTATACGAGATATGGTGATTATATGGCACCGACCAGTCAAACAGTCCGCATGCGCCTCATCAGCTCGCGTTCTATATCTATCTATCTATGGGGGCCTACCTATCAGTGGAGAAAGAAATAAAAACCAAAATTATGCGTATGTGAGGAATCAAACCACGGACTCGTCGCTGCAATGCACACTCATCAGCCAAATGAAAATGAAATACTTTGTGTTAAATGCACAAACTGATTTTTTTAATATTATACGTGATGCACAAATTAGCGCACACCGTCCATAGACGCAAGTAGCATGTACGTGTGCACACACTCATGCTCACGCTATCAAACCATGCTGATGCATGCACATCGCCCTCTCAATCAAAGTCCTGCTCATGGCGCAACACAAACGGCGAGCCCGTCACCTGCGCGCCCCGGCGGTGCCTGACATTACTGTTTAGACGTTTGTTGGCGGCCTTCGCGAACACGGAGCATGTATTCACCTAGATCAACACCAACGTCATACTCGTGCTTGGGCGCCGAGCTGCTGGACATTAGCCATGGCTTAGCATACGACGCGACGACGTGACTCGGCACCTTTCTCATGTCTATCATCCATCACAACGACAATCTATAAAACAACCTAGCTAGTGAGGGTACTATGGTACCTATATATGTATCGTGAGAGACCGATCATAGTGCCACTGCACACGAGTGTGTTTTTGATCGATTCATCCATTATTCGTAAGTTATGCATGTTTGTGTGGTGTCTAATGGCGGTCGTTGAAGGCTAGCTGGCGGCAAGAGCGGTTGCATGGATGCCTGGTTGTCTATACGTGCCGCATGCGCTTCAAAGGCTTATCATCCACGAGTTCACATTTTACCACCACACCAGCGTCTGACCGCCCGGGCCTACCATAACCCATTCCATCGCCAGCATGCTTCCCGCCTGAAACGGTCACCATCTCTCCAGAACGTCAATGCCACATTCACGGACTGAGCTTCAGTGACTTAACTGCAGGTGTACTTGGGTCACTGACATGTGGGGGCCAGATGCCTGTTGGGCCAACATGTTAGTGACCCAGCCGCACCTGTAGTTAGGTCACTAAAGCAGCGTCCGCATTCACGCCAGACGTGACTTCTCACCCGCGTCGGCATTGTAGCAGAGGGACGGCCGAGAGAGCGCCACCCGCGAGGCATCCCGGTGCAAGTGACTGCTCCACATTAACGACACCAACGCCATCCGTCCATCCGCCGCCCACATTAATGACACACGACTGCCAATGAACCTACTCCGGTGCTAGCCATCCATCTGTCTGCCATGACTCATTGCCATTCACCCACTATATTAACTTCAGCTCCAGCTCCCAGCCATAGCCAAAGACCCACAGTCATTCTCCTCTGGTCCCTTCCTTCTGTCGGCACCACTCCAACCATGGCCTCCTGGCGCTCCAAAGCTCTCTTGGACGCATTGTCGCAGGAGCAGACGAACGACATAGGCGGTTCCGCCCGGGCGCGCTCCAAAGCTCTCTTGGACGTACTGTCGCAGGAGCAGACGAAGGACATTGCCGGCTCCCCCGTCCGGCCTCTGCCGCCACGACCACGAAGCCAGCGCACGTGCATGGGCACAGATGTAAGTGAGGAAGAGTAGTACATGGTAGGTCACCGTCGCACTGGTCCCAGGAAGGCCGCCGCTCCTCCACTCAGTCGACGCCAAGCTTGGTGGGGTAAACATCGGCGGCCAATTAGCCACTTGACGACGACGTGCAGGCGGAAATCTTCAGAACCTTATGCTCCGGAGGAGTAGGTTAACGAGGCACAACTGGACAAAGCTGAGGCGGATGAGGAGGAGGCAAAGGCAATAGCCGGAGTGTCAATTCTCGGGGCTCATGGCCAGACATGGTGGTCGGGCGCCGGCGATCGTTTAGATTAGGTTTACAGTAGGTTTTAGTACGGTATGTATGAAATATGTAATGAATTTCATCCTGTTTATAGGAAAACTTTTCAAAATGTAATGAATTTCATCTAGTTAATTTGAAATTTTCTTTGTTCGCACGAATTTCGCCTGGTTAGTACATATATATGTCGAAAGGTATGTGGGCAGCATTGGATGGCATCCTCTGGCATCAGTGTCCTTGGACAAATGCTGGTGTATATTTATGGGTCCGTGCTGGATATGCCCTAACTATCATGCTATAATCGCTAACAATGCTCCACTATTTCTCAGGGAACTGCTATCCCTCGATCAAAATCAGATCCTTCATGTTTCGCACTCCTCCCACCTAAGACTGTAGACGCTTGCTTACATAAACATGGAGCAAGTGTACGACACTATAGCACGTCATATCACTCAAACTAGCCTGCCTAATGTGTGGGAAAGCCCCGCCCTCATCATTTTGTTCTGGATTTCTATCGATCGATCGCATGAAAATGTTACACTTTGCACGTTCAAAAGGAAAAGGCGGAACACTTAAAGCACGCCTGTCGTGTTTGCATCGCACCCCCGAATGTCCAGCTCGCACGCTGCTCACCAGAGGGGAACCACGTTGTCTTGCATTATCACTGACATGTGGGACTGCAATTGAATAAACCGTCAATAGCTGAAATCTAATTGCTCGGCGGGCATTGGCTATGAAGACAAAGACGGGTGAGGGAGCATAGATCGCCCGCTCGCAGCGAACGGACTCTAAGAAATATGGTGATAATGTGAGGTGGGCCATGCGGGAGTCCGGACCGCTTCCAAGCCCGCTTCTGACCGCCCTAGCCCACCAGAAAACCCCTCCCCCTCCAGCGTGTGCTCGCCCCTCTGATGCCACCTGCCTGCATTCATAGCAAGTAGTACTAGTACAATAATGGGCTATAAGCCCGCTTATGTGGAGGAGAGATAGGCATTGGCAAAGTCAAGGAGTAGCCTCTGCAAGAGCCCGTCTATACACGTGCTCATATGTATAAAAGACTAATTCTAAAAAATAGGTCTAAAAACAATTGTGTATAAAAAAGATGGTAAAAATATTTGAGAGGAAATAGATAGAGATAAAGTGAGAAAAAGTTGTAACCTTATAGTCAACACTATGGTACATGAGGAAGGAGGGAGTTGTGCACAACTGCACATGCCAAGTTCACTGGGCTGTCGTGTTTCACACTCCTCCATCGTAATACTGGAGACAATAGCTTTCATCAAAAATAAACAAAAATAGACAATAGCTTTCACACTCCTCACTGGGCTGTCATGTTTCACCGAGCTGTCGTTGCGTCCTCAATATCGGAAAGAATACTTTCATTCGCCGACATGTGGGACGTCGGCCATCCTGGTCCACCTGCCATGCACAAAATTATCCTGGTCCACCTCGGTTGAAGCGCAGGCCCAACCTTTCCCACTGTAAGTTGGCCAGACGAAGGAACTATCATGATTTCGTTGAATTCCGCTTCTTCAAGAAAACTTACTGTACCCGCAATACTGCTACCACACACGAAGACTGGACGACACTGTAGCATGTCATATCACTGAAACCCACTAGGCCAAACTAGCCCGCCAAGGATTTGTACTCCCTCCGTTTCAAAGTTAGTACAAATTTGAGTCATCTATTTTGGAATGGAGGGAGTACGTCTCTATACTGCTAATATTTTGTGTTGTCAAAAAATATCCTTTGTCAATCTAACGATTAGGAGTAGAAAGAGGGTCTTTCTCTCTCTAGATCTCTCTCCATCCCACAACCCCTCTAGCACACATACACATTCTTTGTAGCGACTCCGAAAGTATGACGTCACTACACATTCACGCTTCCAACAAAAAATTACACATTCACGCATGTTACAAGTACGTGCCAATTTTGCTAGCTATTAATGTGAGGCCTCCTTTGGTTTAGAGGAATCTTGTAGGAATTTCATAGGATAGGATTTCTATAGGAAAATTTTCTGTAGAGCCCTTTGGTTTATAGGAATGGAATCATATTCCTATGGGGGAATTCTTCCTATCCTCCACATTTCATAGGAAAATAAACATTAGCCTAGATTCAATGGAAAAAATCCTATGATCTGAATCAAAGGGCATCTCCTTTCCTATTCCTACTCATAGGATTTAAGATACATGTCACCTCATTTCCTATGAGTTTCCTATTGCTACGATTTTCCTACCCTATGAACCAAATGTGTCCTGGATGTATCTGTGAACCAACTCTTTAAGTTTGATGTGAATTAATGTATAATTCTGGACTATTGTCTGATTGATTGCTAAGCCTACAATTTTAGGAGCTTGGGCTATTGGCCGATCGACGACGAATCAGACCTATAAGCGAACCATGAGCTCATCAGCCCCAACGTTTCTCTTCGGTGTGTGTTTTGCAAGTACTATAGCTCACACAGTAGCTAGCCTACTAACACCAAGAATCATCAAACAAGCCCTGCTGATATGATAAATAGTTCAAACTTACATCTAAGCATGCCATATATTACATCAAAAACTGGTGAGGATACATCTGTTTCCATAACTCGGAGAGGGTTCGCATGATTCACTATCAAACAAAAGTAGCAAGTACCGCCCACACAAGATAGTGCACTAGCCCTAAGATGGTTTGATAACATGCATCATTCTGGTAATTAAACATAATGCAAACTACCTTGAAGGATTAGATCGACCAACTATTTCTTGTCATCGATCTCTCGGGCAATGACCACATCACAGACAACGACATGGGAATTGATCTCTGGGCGATGTCCATAGGATGGACCGCGACATCGGAATCGATCTTTGGGGCGATGTCCACAGTACGGACAAACGGCACCGGAATCGATCTCCGGGGCAATGTCCACAGGACGGACTGCGACATCAAAAACGATCTTTGGGGCGTTGTCCACAGGACGGATCGCGACATCGAAATCATCAAGGACGTCCACCGGCACCTGCACAACCCTAACATATTAGCAAGAAAATTACAACTAATCAAAAACCACAAGTGTGGTCAGCCATTTTTTTACCTTGTGCAGCTCACTAGGGGATCCCATCCTTCCAGGGGCCATCGCCTTGCCAGGGAAATACTGCTTCTCAACGGCGACTATCTCCTCAAACTCGGCCTTGAGCCTCTCATAGGTGGCCACTAGAGTTTCTATGGTAGGCACGGTGGGGCCCTAGCTATTCTTCCAGCTTTCCTTAAGGAGTTCCGTCCGCCAACTTCATCAACTCTTTGTCCAATGCTTTTCTCTTGGAGTTCTTCGTCTCCATGGGTTGGCCCGCCAACATGGCCAACTCGTTGGTTGGTGCTCGCTTCCTGGAGATCTCTGTCTCGAGTGGGTTGTCTGCCATCAACTCTTTTCCTAGTGCTCCAGGAACCATCAATAAACTGACAAACAAAAAGCAACCGAAGGGAAACCACAATCGCAACGAAAATGGGAAAACGATAGGCTGTGAGAACCGGTCGGTGCTTCGCAAAAAGAAGATTCTTGGAATGAAAATATAGTAGCATCACGGATTCGCCCACGTTTCCTTCGTCGGTATGGAAGAAAAATGGCAGAAGTGAGTAGCCTGGAGTGAGGTTTTGTTCAAGGGCAGAAACGGCTTCAACGAGCATTCCAGTGAAATGATGGTTTATTCGTCCAGTCCAACTTTGAGGCCACTTTACCACTGCTAGTAAAGGTGTGGGTTTTGTGATATGACGGGTCATGACGGCCACACCGGGGTGACCGATGAGTCTCGATTGTAGCACCTCGCTGTGATTTGGTGGATGGCACGCAGACCCAGATACTTTGATGTCCCGCATGTAGATAGAGCGGCTAGTGATATACAGTGTAGTACTCCCTCCTTTTTGGTTTAGGCTAGTCATAGTGGGAGTAACTTAGCAAGTAACATACTATAGTCCAAGACAAGTTTGCTTATGTGGCATGTATTTAGTGAGGAGAGATGTGTTTAGAGTAACATAATATGTTACTGTAATATAGCGTTTTCCAAGATAAGATGAGTCTACAAGCTAATAAATGAAGCCATCTATGACACTACTACTATGTTACTTTGCACTATGGAGGTAGTAACTTAGACTAGTGCATATGCATGACACTAGTATAAGTTTCTCCCCACTATGAGCACGCTCATAGGGCTCAAATATGAAATCTCACAAACCAAGGCACATGGTGACTGGACGAATGTATCTCGTACTTTACAAAACTACCCAAACTAAATTGATGCATTAATTGGGACTAATTGGAGTGCATGCATGCTTGGCCACTAGATGAGTAGTAGCATTACATGCATTGGTGAGTTCCTTTTAAATTCTTGCATGCAAAGATTTAATGCGCTTTGGAATCTCCAAAGGAGATGGAGATGAGACTTTAAATTGGAAAAACAAAAAAATTGAGATAAGCCATATAAACCGGAAAGGAGGGAGTAGTTTGGATGACAGACGAGGAGCTCTTTCCTGGTTTATTGGTCCCTATGATAATCTGTGCCAAATTTTGACTACAAATTTAACTCACCAAATGTTCATGCATGTCACAAAAAATTACATCATTGAAAACTACGTTCATGAATCAAAGGATATAATTTTTGTTAACATGCACTAACATTTTGTCAGTTAAATCTTTTGTCAAAATTTAGCACAAATTACAAAGGGGCCCAATAAAGATTGTACTCTCACATTTTGTTTTGAGGACACTCCCACATAGAAAATATAAATAATAATGAATGTTGGGGAAGCCCATGTTTCCGATAATTTTAGCTATGAGCTTGCTCACAAATTTTATGAGGTGCTGGTTGTTCACTCAATGGAGGGTCTAGTACCAGACATGAATGATACAAAGTGTGACCTGGCACACCGTAATGGCATATTCAATGCAAGATGCTTAAGTAGATGCTTATGGAGTAAGAAATAAATATTATTCAATTTGGAAAATCCTAGGCACTTTACCTCTCAATGCGATATGTTAACAACTGGCGCTAATTGAGTGCAAATTGAACAGCCCATGCGCATGTTGCAGGAGAGAAAAGGACTAACCGATCGATGCCTATCTTTGCGCCAACATAGCGTCTGGCGCTAGGATTCCAAGGACTACCTGCCAATTGACAAGGAAATCAGTAGGAAATCGATCCTGGCGCACTCCGAAGCGCCTAGTGTTGGATATGCCCTAACACCACTTGGCTTAAGCGGGTAGCTATCTCAAAAAACAATCAACAGCTAATAAATGGCGACCTGGCACGTACACAATTTTATAAGATTTTTTTGATGGAGTGAAAAAAGAAAACTACCCCACTATACGTATATATATAGGCCGGAGCCTCCGCGCTTGCTTGCTAGGGTTGCTCTATTCACACACTCTCATCCTCTCTAGATCTAAGCAAGATAGCGGTGGTAACACTATCTTTCTATCCTCTCCGCTGGTTACAGATCCGGACATATCCCCTCCGCCGATGAAGGGGAGGAGGGGTAGCATTTAGGCCGTCGTCGACAGCGAGGGAGGAGACCCACTGCCGGCCGCAATGTTATCTCTGGCGGAGCGCCGGCGTGGGAGGTCCTCTGATCCCTTCATCGCTGCCCTAGTGCCGGCGGATCTAGCCTCCCGCCACCCACCTATCCACATCGCGATGACCTTCAGGCATATATCATCCTTCGAAGCTGGCCTAGCTCTATTTCCCCAGCTCGCTATGTCGCTGCATGTGCATCATTTCCTACCTCTCAGCCCCTCTCGATTGGATGGTCCAACGTCACCTAATTTTTTTCTATTGTTAGAGGTAAAGCTACTTCATTGAGTCAAATCTTGTACTTGGTTCAAACAAGAAATAAAGGGGGGAAATTTAGTATGTACATTGGACTTGGTACAAACAGGAAGGAAAGGGGGTGAAAGTAGTACAGACTGGTCATCCAACCGGTCTCTTGGTCCAAAAAGGAAATATAGGGGAAACGATGTACATAGTGGTATGACCAGGACTAGATTTGCTATCCACACATAGGAGTAGGTGGCTAGAGTGAACAAAAATTGGGACCAGCCCTGATATGTTTCTTGGATGTTTGTTTCTCGGGGCAACAAACTCTAAATCACCACTTTATGCCCCGGTTTAGGTACATGGTGCTGGACTGCTGGTGCACCCACTGTCCCATGCCCTTATAGGAAATATTTAGCTGTTCTTAATCTAATGCCCCTGGTAAAATGAAGCCATTCCACTATTATAAGCCACGAAAAGTTTAGCAAATTGTTTTTGCCAGTAATTGTTTGAGGCTCTGACTGTTTCCTTTGTAGCTTTTTGTGCAAACAGGGATATCCATTTCACCTCGTTGCTATTGTGACCTTTTGGTGCACTGAACAAAACACTTCTTAAAAGAAGTGACTTCTGTGCTGTTTAACTGGAATGTCAAAATGGAACCGTTGGTTCATTTTGGTGGAACTGCACAAAGGGAGATCTGTGTTCCAATCTTCATCATCCATATTGGCACCATAACCATCCTTTAGGTAAGAATGATATTTAATGCATGTGTTCATCTCTATTTTGCGACCGCCATGAGAAAATAGTGCTATCATTTACTAGTACACTTGTACTCCCTCACTAACAAACCCAATTCTGAAATAGAAGGCCAATCATGTACTTGGTTTCACCAACTGGTGAGGAGAAATAGAAACAGAGCATGAAGAGGAAGACGAAGAAGAATAAGAAGGAGGAAATGAAGAAGGTCACACAATGGTACCATCCTATGTTATACAGACATCTTGCTAGTGGTATTGTATTGCTGTGTTGCTACTAGTCTTAATTTACTTAGCAAGATGCCCATGCGTTGCACGTAACATCAAGATGCATTTGTATGAGTAGTTTATCTTATGAGAGAAAAGCATGAATGAGGGAAGGCCTTATGTGCAAATGTGGAGAGGGGTGTGGGTATCTTTTTGCAAAATTGCCATAGTTTCCTTCCTATCCATCAAATATAAATCGGACGACCTATATTGCAGGATGGCAGGCACACCATCATCACCAACTCTGTTTTTTATAAGAGCAGAGTTGAGATAGATAGAGAAATGCAGCAGAGTAGTACTTGGGTTGACGACACATTATACTAATTAACTGGATTTTGGATGCATGTGTGACCCAGCTCTACACAATCAACAGTGCCAAGGTGATCTTGCTGATGCCGAGGCCTCAGTCGAGGCCATTCAAGAGCTCCGGCAATGTCTCCCTTACATGTGAGACGATCCTCCAGGGAGCCCTTCCAGTTCTGCTACCTCTCCTGCAAGGTCACTTAATTAATTAGGAGTACTTAAGTAGCACTAATTTATTGCTACATCCCGTCGAAGTTAAAACAAATCTTTAGTAGCACCCTATGCTGAATCATGTACGTGTGTATGTGTGTCTGTGGAGGTGAATCATGTGGTGGAGGAGGGAGGGAATCTTGGTAGTGTGATGACATCATAATGTTATTGTTTTGCATGTCAATTTATTGCCATTAGTTCAATGAGGCAATGTTTTGTGTATTGTCCATCATGAATTTAATGGTACTGTTAAAGTAATATGCTAATGTCTTTCTATCCTTTCTCACTAAGCTAATGAAGGTTTCACCTTGTTCCTACTTGTGCAAACCGGGATCTTATTGTGCTAATCATACATTTTAGTGGAACTACACAAGAGAATACAATGAACTATATCCCAGCTAGTGCTTTAACTCTGCTAGAAGTTCTTGATAATGTTTTGATATAATTTCACCACTGGTAAATAAGAGTGATTTGAACCATATGTTGCAAGTGCACAAAAATATATACTATTGAGTGATTCCAGTGAGTGCTTTATGATCTCTTCTGGGTCTACTTGAATAATCGTTTTTTCTCAGGTTTCTATAGGCCTAAGGCCTTCATCCATATTAGTTTGCTGTCATCTCTATTTGTATCGTGCTATTGTGTTGCTACTGTCATGAGAAACTCCTTTACCTTTACACGTTAAAGTTTTGCAACCTATGATACATGGCAATGCTTTGAGTGTTGAGCTAATTGGCACTGATTAAATAAAATAATACCTCTCTTTAAGAAAGAGTACTATGTTGCTAACTTTATCCATTAAGATAATGAGGGTGCTTCTATTTGTTAGTGCATGTTTCATCAACTAGTCCCACTATTACAATAATCTCACTCTCTCAATATATGTGCCAACAGGGATGCTCAATTTCGCTGGAACTGCACAAAAACTTTGGGTGCTTCATTGCCTCAACTGCTTCCTTCCTTTCCTGTCAGTTGCTTATCTCGGCTTCCAGTCAAAGGAAATAGTAATTGGTATGCTACCTCACACAGGTTGGTACCGGTCTTTATCCTAATTATTGTGATTGTCATATGTATTAGTAATTTGGTGTTGTGCTATTGTTTGCCGATTTCATAAGGAGTAACTTGGAGCCTAAACTCGCAGGTAAATCATTACATTGGGCAATTTCTGTAGAACTGCACAAAAAGATCAGATGGATAGGTACTTATGTTGCTGCTATGTACTTCAAAGTTCACTTAGATATGCATCGATGTTGACAAGAAGAAGTGCCTATATTGATTTGAGTATCAACCGCCATCAACCAGTTGTCAAACTCCAAGTATTAGGAGAGTGAACGCCAAAAATATTGCTTGGCGCATAGCCTAGAAAAATGCAATCCAGCCATTGGTCCCAACTTGTGCCTTTTGGTTATTACACATATGGTAACGAACTATATGGCATGGAGACTAAAGATTCCAGGCAAGTTGGTTGATGCGCATATTCATCTGGCACTTAATCAGTCCGCACGCCAGGGATGCTCCATTTCAGTTGAACTGCACAAAAATTTGGATGGTTCATTTTACCGACCGCCTCCTTTCTTGTCTACAATGTAGAGTTTTGGCGAGCTATAGGACCAAGATGAGCCAGTAAACTTGTTGGATGAAAGTAGTGGCCAAGTTGCTCAAACCTCCCTCGGCATCGAGGCCACTATCTCGAGGATAAACCTACAAGCAAAGTTCAGATTGTGTATGCTGCCTCTTATGTACTCGAAAGTTTACTCGTACAAGCATTAATTTTAGCAAGAAGTACCTCCGACTGAACACCATTTACCAGTCTGTACCCTAGGTAATTAAAGTTTGTTCATGGATGATATTGGTTGTGATCTCAATCATTTGGATGCATAAACACACTGAACGTGTGTATATCTGAATCTTTTTGTGAATTATCCATGAATATTGTCTCGTGATCTATCAATCATTTGGATGCATAAACACACTGAACGTGTGTATATCTGAATCTTTTTGTGAATTATCCATGAATATTGTCTCGTGATCTATCAATCATTTGGATGCATAAACACACTGAACGTGTGTATATCTGAATCTTTTTGTGAATTATCCATGAATATTGTCTCGTGATCTATCAATCATTTGGATGCATAAACACACTGAACGTGTGTATATCTGAATCTTTTTGTGAATTATCCATGAATATTGTCTCGTGATCTATCAATCATTTGGATGCATAGACATGCTGAACTTGTGTATATATGAATCTTTTGGGTTGTTGATTGTGAATGTTGGCTATGAATATGAACGCGTCCTATGAACCTAACTTTTATACGAATGTTTACCTTTTCTGTTGTACTTGTGTGTGAACTTGTTAGTGTATCTACTGTGGGATTTGTGACGTGTGGGTGTCAACAGGGCACCTTCTTCTCGAGACGAATTGCACCTACTTGTTAGGATCTTTTTGCTTTGTCTTCCCCCTCCCCCGCTCAACCCATGCCGTAATGTTTTCGGCATCAAAACAAACATAGTACTGCATTGTTTTTCGGGCTTTATGAAAGATCGAGGGGTGAGGACACACATTAGTCGACTAAGTTTTTCATCTGTAGTCAGTCGATTTTCCAGCCATTGGATATGAAATCAAGGGCCTGCAGTTCATCTTCAACCTCCACCCCCCAGAGCCGCCAGCCACCACTGGCTAAACCACCGGCCACCGCCACCTGTAGCCGCCCCGCCCGCCCCAAACCACTCCCCACCGTCGGTCAGCCGCCGCCCCGGCCATCCCTCTAGCCCCTCCCCCAAGCCGAGCTTTTTCTCCGGCGATCCCCACGCCACCGCCCCACCATCGTGCCCCCACTGCCAGCGACCACCACCCCCATCCTAAACCCTAAGATAGATATTGGGGTACCTCTTCGGTGAGCCCCCCTCCTCGCTGCGGCTGGTTCTTCCTTAACTCCGGCGAGCCCCCCACCCCCTGAAATGTAGCTAAATCGAAAATCGAGTGCTACTTTCTATAGGTTTGCCTGCCTAGCAAATGGGTTGCTGGTCCACCATGGACTAGGAGGCTAAAAATACAAGTTTTATGGTCCAGAGGCAAGTAAAAAATGCCATCGAGAGCCATCCACTGAAAAGAAACTTGTGTCTGATGTGCTTCTTCAGTTTCCCCATCGCACTGCCAGGGGATTGAAGAAGCGTGACATCAAATCCAACACCGGTGATGGCTGCTTGTCCAAGTGATTTTCACATAAGAAACTGCTTGTTTCAGAGGCAGAGCATTTAAATCAACAGGCACTTTTCAAACATGGATAACAAAATGTTGGAAATTTTATTCATGGTAAAAAATGGAACTAACTACAAGTTAACATCATGCTGATTAACATTCATGTATGGCACATCTTCGTATGATACAAAGTCAAAAAGATATGCTATTTTCAAAATGGTAAGACAATGTTGAGTGTGCGAAAAAGTGGGTAAACTAGGGACGAAATTTTGGTAAGTGTTACATATTTTACAACTACACTAGTTGGAATCGAACCCGAGCAGTACAACTTTTGGGTGAGAGGGCTACAGCCATCGGGCTAGTGTGGTATGTTCGACAGAATGAAGGCGTCTTCCCCAGCTCCGGTTCTTTCCCGTCCGTGTGCACTCGCTGTGGCGCCGCCGTATGCCGTTGTCAACATGCTCAACAAAACGAGAGGAATCCGAGGAGTACTGTACGCCAAGAGACTGACAGTGGGGACCCACCAGGTCCAAGCCGTACTCAAGCAAGTGCCTCATTTGAAAAAATCTTCCTCCTAATTGTATACTGATGTTGGGGCCCACAGGTTTGTCAACCTAGTAAATAAACAAAATAAATATCCAACGATGACTGTCATTGGGGAGCTTTTTTCGGGGTATCGAGGATCTTTTTTTGTTGTTGTTGTTGCTGCAAGAAAGGAGTATCGGGGATCTAGCTGGTATCATTTTTTACCAAAGGGCAAACAAGTATCAGATAGGCCTAGGTTCTATATTTTAACATGCGTAGCCCATGACATACCGAGACAGTGGTTTCAACTTATTTTTTGAGGTCCATCATATACGTACCGACCTATGGGCCTCCTAGCTTAGGTTTTACTTTTTCTTAAAGATTGGCAACCCAATGTATTTTTTTAATAAAACACATATCTCTTTTCTATTTATCTATATACTAGCAAAAGAGCCCGTGCGTTGCAACGGGAGAGAAAACATAACACACGCTCTTAACTCAACAACCATCACTCAAGACCACAAATAGGTCCGTCTCCTTTATTTTTGTGAGGCATCATATTTGTGTTGCCGCTTATCCTCCTTCTCTCCCTCGCCGGCGATGGCCTTGGTGTTCACACAAAACAACAAAAAACATGTGTTGAATATGGTTAATCCTAAGGCGTCTCTCTCTCCCCCTCCCACTCTCTCTCTCTCTCGCTTTCTCTCACTCTCGCGATGAGAAATCTGTTGTTTTTCCCTATGACATTTTTCAGAGGTATGCATGTGTAGTCATCAACGTTTTCTTTTCCCTATATGGTTATAGTGGGGTGTTTATTTGCAATCTGGATCGCCGCTAGTATGAAAAAAAACAGGATCTTGCACTATAAATTATAAGTTTGCTTCCATAACAATATTTTAAAAATATTTAACAGGTAAAATTAACATCATATTTAGATTCCACACATTTTCAATAAAATTTCATATATAATATGTTAAAATTGAAGTTACGGTTTAAAACATACAGATAATTTAGAAAATCATTTGATTTGAATCAAACATATTCCAAAATAATATTTAAAAATACTTAACAGGTAAAAATAATATCATATTCATATTCTACATATTTTTCTAATCAAATTTCATATATAACATGTTCAAATCAGAGTTACGGTTTAAAAGATATGGATGATTTTAAAAAGCATTTTTTGACTTAAATATGATCCACGGATGAATTACCTAAAACATCAGGGGGTTTTCAAAAAATGTAAAATAACGGTTCGTGTGTGACTTAAATCCGGACGGCAGGTTGATTTCAAGAAAAGACAGGGACTTTTCTATAAAATACGAAAATAATGATTCGTTTTAACTTAAAACAGGACTGCGGGTTGAATTCTCTAAAATAGAGGGACTTTTCTGAAAAATGTCATGACGGACGAAAGAAACCCAATTTGCTTTATTATTAGGTAAAGATAAGAATAATGATGTTGTGACCAATTTATGTTTTCCCTTCTAACCACCTTATATATTTATATTATTACTATTAGCGTATATTTAATAGAGACTTATATATACATTATGAAAACATCCCATGTCTTATTAACTTATAGAAGTACAAGTAAAATTTTAACAGAAGTTGGCAAGGAAAATGTCAGGAACCCGATCCTAAGTCACACCGATCTAGCATGTAACACATCATATCACTTTGCGGCCTCACGCACGGTATCCCCACGGGTGCCACCTTACCTGGCCCGGGACCGTTTGCGCCTTTTGGCTCACGTATATGATAGTGTCGCTAGCATCCATATGACAGAGACCCCGGGTCGACATGACTAGTCGTCAATCCAAAGTGGCACTAACTTACATGGACAGGCATACATGAACCAACAACGAACATGTCGGTCATCAACGTATGAACCCAAGTCGTAGCAAGCTATAAGGACTTAAAGGAACAACACGTGACATTTACCCGAAGGGACAGACACAGGAACGAAGAAGGACACATGCCGGCCAGCCTAAGTGTTCTGGAGTAGTAGCAAGCTACCATGGCTGAGTGGAAGCAGTAGGAGACATTTCCCGGTAAGAGAGGCTACCAAGAATAAACAACTAGCTTGTCGGATCCCACACATACCAAGCATTTCAATAACATACACACAATATGCTCGATATGTACAAATACAACATGGCATCACAACAAAACTCTATGACTAAAAGTATTTATTCATTAGGTTTGGAGGATCCAGATATTCCAAACATGGGTATCATGACCCAACATTTAAGTCATACAAGCCACAAGCACAAGAGGAAGCATAAACATGTCTGAGTACAAACAGCTACAAATGAAAAAGGCTTAGAAGCCTGACTATCTACAAGAGCCTCCCAAGGGTACAAGATCATGGCTGAGGTAACAAGCTAAACATCGAAGTCCACACGAAAACTACTATTGAGACTGATGTTTCTCTGCAAAAACATAAATTGAGCAAACGTGATTACAAATGTACACAGCAAGACTTACATCAGAACTATCTACATATGCATCAGTATCAACAAAGGGGGGTGGTGGAGTTTAACTACAACAAGCCAGCTTTGACTCAGTGGCTACCCTGAACTACGTATGCAAGTAACTATTTTGAGGTGGCGCACACGAGTCCACATATTCACCATAACAATACACCACTATGGATCCACTCCCTTCTCCCTACGAGAAGGCCATCCATAGCAATCACGCTTATCTTGCGCATTTTAGAGTATCCACTTTCACTTTTCTATGAACTGTTAGGCAACCCAGATGTCCTTTACCGTGGACACAGCTATTTGAATAGATGATGTTAACCCTGCAGGGGTGTACTTCTTGACACATGCTCTCGCCACTTACCACCATGTACACATCATGTATCTCGGCAACCTTCAAGCGGAAGCCTGGAGAGGGTGTCGGCCATGACCTGACTAACCACACAAGTCTCTAATCCAGGTTTATCGCCTATTCAGGTTCCATCCGCAAGGAGATCCGGCCGGGGTGTCCCTCATGGACCAAAACGATGTGTGTAGGGTTCCCAAGCCCACCTCGACAGATGGATCTACGCTTGGTACACCGTGCCACGGTACCTAGTCTGTTCCAAGCCCACCTATACCGGGTGCCACTTGGTAGACTACTAACACAACCTACAAACACCAGAAACTAGTTGCAACTCCTGGACAGAGATCAGGTTGATTAATAAGTCGAGAGAGCTTGGAGTGCCCGGAGCCCAATGTGTGGTAGTAGCTGTTCATGGATCACAAACACAGAACTCAGTTCCTGAGGACGGTTTCAATGAGACAACCCACAATGTACTCCTACATGGCCTCTCACCGCTACCTTTACCAAATCATGTTCACACACTTAGCTCACAATAGTAGGACATGTTCACCACATTCCAAATCATTCCCGATGAATTAGACCTGACTCAACTCTAAGAAGTAGCAGGCATGGCAACAAGCATGAATGAGTAGGCAAATCAGGGCTCAAACAACTCCTACTCATGCTAGTGGGTTTCATCTATTTACCGTGGCAATGACAGGTCATGTAGAGAAAGGGGTTCAACTACCGCAACATTTAACAGTTGAATCGTTGTTGTCTAATGAAGTAAAAGAGAGAAGAAGCGAGAGAGTGGGATTGTATCGGAATGAACAAGGGGCTTTTGCTTGCCTGACACTTCTGAAGATAGTATAGCTCTTCATCGGCGTCATCGATCTCATCGTCGGTACCACATCTACTGAGGGGGAACAATTACCAGCAACAGAGAGGAAACACAATCAATGCAATGCAACAATATGATGCATGATCATGACATGGCAATATGCTATGATTTGAGCTAATACAACTAACAACGATTTAAATGAAGTTGGTTTGAATACAAGATTCAAATTCAAACTCCATATGTGATTATTCAAATGCCATTTAATTGATTTGACCTGATCAGCAGGCATAAGTTTCTCAAACATGCATGAAAATGCTACAGATGGTTAGATTGGATTATTTTGATAATTTTTCATATATAATTTATTTCATTCTGAGCTACGGTTAATTTTCTATGATTTTTAGAAGTTCTAACTATTTTCTGAAATTAAATAAATCGTTTAGATTTATTTAAAATCCAGAAAAGTTATTACTGCATCAGCATTACGTCAGAGTGATGTCAGCAGGTCAACTGACTGGGTCCAGGTCAAACCTGACATGCGGGTCCTACCTGCGATTGAAACAGCGGCTAAACAATGATTAAATAATCCTAACAAAACTATTTAACAGGCACTAGGGCCAACTGTCAGTGGTCTAGTGTTAAACCAACGAGGTAATTAGCCCAAGCTAATCACTGCCACGTTAGCAGTTGCCGGAGTTAGGCTGGCAACGACCAAACTTCGGCGGAGCGTGTTGGAAGATCGCTATGGGGCTTCATTTTGAGCACAGTTTGCTGCTATGCCTTGCTCGAGCTCTTGCGCATCTAGTGGTGGCAGCGGTAGCAGCTGGGACAACCTTGGTTGACAACGGCAAGGACTTGTGCGGTGGTCGGAGATCGGGCGTCGGTGAAAACGATGCTGCAGCGCATGGCAGGAGCAACGGGTGAGTGTGCTAGGCTCCTGACGGTGTTCTGAGCATGTTGCAGTGTTCGGTTGTGGTCATAGCTAGCTCTGGCCGCGCCAGCGATGAGGCCTGATGGCGGCGAGCTTCGAGGCTCATGGGGACGACAGCTACATGATGCTAGGGACGACGGGGCAAGGGGGAATCGGGTCAGTGGCTCACCGCGGAGCTGCAGGGATAGTTAGCGTGCTCGGGGACGCGCCGGAGTGGCCAAATTGACAGAGAAGATCCTCGGCGGCCGGTGGTGGAGAAGGCGACGGTGGAGATGATGGATGTCGTCCAGGATTGCTTCCTTCGCTGGAGAGGTCCTACATTGATTGGTGGAGCTCGTGGTCACGACGATGAGGCACGGGGTTGGCTGTGTCTACGCGCAGTGTGAGCAGCGGCGGCGGAGTTCGGCCGTGCGAGAGAGAGAGAACAGAGGAGGGGAAAAGCACGGGGAAGTCTGAGAGGGAGACCAGGGAGGTGTGTGGCGTCGCTGGAGGCCACAAGCGCGAGCAGGCAGGCTGGAGGTGGCCGGGCGCGTGTGTGCGTGCCGCGGGCACACGCCTCGTGCCTACTGGCACGAGGTTGAAGACAGGGGAGGAGTTGGGCTGGCCTGGCTATAGTGCTGGGCCGCACAGGTGGGCTGCAAGTAAGCCAGGTAAGTCCTCTCTCTTTTATTTCTGTTTTTCTATCTATTTTCTCTGTTTCGATTTGATTCAAAGACCAAAACTCTTTCATAAATTCTAAAAATAATTCCTGGGCTCTCTCTGAGTTATTCCAGATGCCCTAAAAATAAATCTAGAAGTATTGGAGCTATAACTTATTTTATAAAATTTATTAGCTCCAATTCAAATAGGTAATGAGTTGACTCAAAAATCCAAAAATGTCCTAGAAATATATTCATCATTTTTGGCCATAGGTTTCCACCTTAACTAGAAATAATTTACTTTTCTTAAGGCATTTTGGGCTTATTGAAGATTATTTTAGGTTGAACCTATTTGATTTGATCTGGTGCTAGGGTTTGATCAATCCCCATTTCAGATTCAGCTGAAGTTAAACATGATGACATGAATGCTAATGCAACTAATTACAAGCATCAATCTAGGGCTGTGACAACTCACCCCCACTAAACAGGAATCTCGTCTCGAGATTCAAGACGTGAGGTAAGAAGACAAAGGGGACACAAGGCCAACACAATCTTCACGATCCAATTGCCCTTCTCGAAGATTTTGATTGATTGATTCGAATTGATCTTGACGCCTTTGCTTTGAAATCTTCATCCAACACGACGACAAAAGGAACGAGCAATCCTACAATAATTGATCTTCTCAAAGATAGAGCAAGTCATGATGAACTCACGAAATGAGATGTTGAATCATCTCTTGAGATGAGACACACACATCAAGAGGGATGGAAAGAAAGAGATGACGAAAGTTCAATTTGGTAGGCAATAGTTCCACACTTGAGTAAGATGGTACATGGTTTCAAAGTAGCGAGAAGTTAATTGTCACGATTCCATAACGGGCACCTTAGGGAAGGTGAATCGTAGAACTATTTCCTTAAGTGGAAAAAAGAATTACTTTGGATATCTAGATCATTGAAAATCTTCATACCAGCCTGAGGCAATTCACAATTGATTGCTTGAAGGAATTTGAAAGAATGGCATACTCAGTTTGGAAAGGAAACTAGAGTTATAAGACAACTCGGCAAACAGGAGGCACATTCCAATTGATACCGAGGATACAACCTAGTGTCTGAGCATGATCTCAAGAACTTGAGCATTTCCATATTCATCAGGGTCTTACCAATTTCCGTGTCGAGGATCCTGGCAACACATCATACTATCATGATGAATAGTGATGGACAATGCAGATGCAAAGGAGGACAACATTTTCTCAGATTCCGTCTTAGAGATGCCAGGGAAATGAAATCTGGATGACCGACCAAGAGACATTTAGTACTCTGCTTCTAATGTTCTCCTTGATGTACTAGATACCACGACCATGCTTAAAAGCATCAACATAGCTATAAAGTAAAGGTCGGACTTCGGGATACAAGGATCCATGAGGAACAACTTCTAGAATAAGTCACTCGAACTCCTCATGGAGAAGATGGTCAACTTGCTCAATCAAGATACTATAATGATAGATCTTCTGGCTAGGTGTGTCAGCTAGAACCTTGTCGGGACGTACATCATAGATCTTGCAAAAGTACCAACCATCATATCTTCCTGAGATTCAGATCTGGTTGGTAAAAGGATCTTTCAGAAATCGTGTCTAGAAAAGAAAGTGTGCAACACAAACCGACAAAATGACATGGCGAGATTCTCAAGAGATGAACTACGATAGCAAGCTCCAAAACATGAGCTGGCTCTGCTACATACATGTGAACATGATGTCCAAGACAAGCATTTCCACATAGTAGTCTTACAACAAAACACTACCGAGTTCAGGTGGGGAACCATCATCGAGGATATCGAAGCCCTTTTATACTTATCGATGAACTTCTTATACTTGAACAAATCAATCAGTGGCTTGGTGTGCTAGGGAATACATATGGAATGGAGGTAGCGAGCCTATCAGACCATAGAATACTTTGCACATGCATGACTAACTTGGGATGATTCCAGAGGAAGCAACATTGACTTTCTCGAATTCATGGCGGCAACTTGCATCAAATGCACAAGAATTAGAGGAAGTCACTTCTTTCATCCGTACATATGCTTCATGAACGGGTCATGAAGATAATACTTATAGAAGATTCCAACACTAACTTAGATGTTCAACATGAATCATGGACAATATGAAACTATTGTCAATGTGCTCAACAACAATCCATACATGCTTCCATATAGGAAGAATTCCACAACTATGTGAACAAGGCGATAGTATTGGTCAAACCAAAAGATGTAATGGTGTATGCTCGAGGGATCAACCATGAGTAAGACAACATTACGAACATCGTTGGTTCTGAGTTGACTTGAAGATAGCCCATACTCAAGTCAGAGTTTGGACAAGACAATAGATCCAACAATTGATCACGAGGATCAATTGATGAAGATATTATCTTTCCTCAACACACACACACAGAAGATATCCCTTAGAGATGAACTAAGTCGGACAAACTTTTATCTTCTAACTCTCCAAGTTGTTGTTTAGCTTAACCAACTAGCTCAGGGGTATCCAACACAGATTCTTGGAGAAGGGGTGGTTACAAGAACCCAACTTGATCACTAGCTCAACATAACAGTCAGGGAACAACCTGGCGATACTTTCGAGAAGATATTCGGAAAATCACAAACCACCGATATGTTATTAAGCTCGAGAACAATCTTGCTTTTCAGGGCAAGATGATATGATAAAAAGAGTGAGGGATTGACACAATCCTAACTCATTGATCAAAGAGTGCACCGAAAATAAGGACTAGGTAGCACGATCATTCTTAGGATGATGATTCAATAACCAGCATTCTAAGAGTGAGAGTATTGTCCATTAACTACCACGCAACGAGGTTGCTAGGAGTATTGATTTCACACGTCACAGTTCACTTTTTGGCATTCCGGTTACAACAACACGGGATAGAGGAATGAATAATGATGATGAGAAGTATCACCGCGTCAAGAATTCATAAGTTGGTGTGCAATTCCTATGATATTCTTGACAAAAGAGGGTAATACTCCAGGTAAAACAGAGCAGAAGCTGGATTGGCATTTTGATCTGTGGATACAACTACTTTGACCCAATCCTAGAAATGGATGAGATACTGGCGTTTGTTTCTCCTAGTCATCCGGGATAGAATGGCTTGACGGACGACAAGAATAATAGGCATCGATAACACAAATGCACACATACCCTTGACTATAACTTGATAGATGATGGTCAGAATATAGGTGAAGAGGGACAACTCAAAGGAACATATAACTTTCTGAGTTGTGGATGCATAGGTTAGTAGGTTGAGCAAGCTCAACATTTCTTCCGGATAACCCATGCAGAAAGGTAGAACTAACAGATTCACAATATAGAATGGAGGACTCATCAAGATCACTCTGGTTGTGACCTTTTGGTTCGAAAGAACTTCTGCCATATTGGTTCATGGTATTGGAAGAATGATACACCATGGACCTCGAAGACTATCACAAGATTACTAATTTCCTAAAGGAACTAGCAACACTATCAACATGAAGTAAGTAGAGTGAATCTTGGGTTCAAAAACCCAGGAGTAGAATGCCTACTAACTAAATGGCATCACGGGATGCTTTCGAGAATGACAGCCAGAATCATCACACTAGGAACACAAAACATGGCAAGATTACTAGGTGACTCCCGAAAACACCTAGGGTCATAATAATAGCTCCAACATATATGTCGAGGCAATAGAGTACCTCAACTCACCAATTAGTGTGGTTGAACTGGCCCAAAGGGGCATCGAGAACGGAAAGAAGGGATTTGCAAATGCATCAGACTATTTGGAAACCTGGGATGACTCAGACAGCATAACGGCTTGTAAATGCTCAAAAAGATTTGAGACATCCTGCAAAATAGTGGCATGACCACTCCACATCACAATATCAAGGTTCTGAGGCCAACTATGAACATACGGAAGTAGTAGAAACTGAACTGAGACTTGAATTCATCAATCCTATAAGTCTACGGATTAGTAACACGTGATCCTGATAGATAGATGGGAAAGCCTAGTTTCTTAACCTCGTAGCAAAGATAGGATGACTCGGATCAGAAGGCCATAAGGTAAAGAAGTAAAAAGAGCCTTAAGTTCCTTCCCACAATCAATTCCCCTATATAACTAAAGCATTTCTAGACTCGACTTCGACCAGTTTGGCTTGGTAATCCTATAGGCAATCAAACTCTGATACCAAAGCTGTCAGGACCCCGATCCTAATTCGCACAGATCTAGCATGTAACACATCATATCACTTTGCGGCCTCACGCACGGTATCCCCACGGGTGCCACCTTACCTGACCCGGGACCATTTGCGCCTGTTGGCTCATGTATATTATAGTGTGGCTAGCATCCATATGACAGAGACCCCGGACCGACATGACTAGTCGTGAATCCAAAGTGGCACTAACTTACAGGGACAGACATACATGACCCAACAACGAACGTGTCGGTCATCAACGTATGAACCCAAGTCGTAGCAAGCTACAAGGACTTAAAGGAACAACGCGTGAGATTTCCTCGAAGGGACAGACACAGGAACAAAGAAGGACACATGCCGGCCAGCCTAAGTGTTCCGAAGCAGTAGCAAGCTACCATGGCTCAGTGGAAGCACTAGGAGACATTTCCCGATAAGAGAGACTACCAAGAATAAACAACTAGGTTGTCGGATCACACACACACACCAAGCATTTCAATAACATACACACAATATGCTCGATATGTGCAAATACAACATGGCATCACAAAAAAACTCTATGACTCAAAGTATTTATTCATTAGGCTCCCACGAGCTAGATATTACAAACGTGGGTATCATGACCCAGTATTCAAGTGATACAAGCCACAAGCACAAGCGGAAGCATAAACATGTCTGAGTACAGATGGCTACAAATGAAAAAGGCTGAGAAGCCTGACTATCTACAAGACCCTCCCAAGAGTACAAGATCGTAGCTGAGGTAACAAGCTAAACGTCGAAGTCCACACAGAAACTACTAGTGAGACTAATGTCTCTCTGCAAAAACATAAATTGAGCAAACATGAGTACAAATGTACCCAACAAGACTTACATCAGAACTATCTACATATGCATCAGTATCAACAAAGGGGGGTGGTGGAGTTTAACTACAGCAAGCCAGCTTTGACTCAGGGGCTACCCTGAACTACGTATGCAAGTAACTCTTTTGAGGTGGCGCACACGAGTCCACATATTCACCATAACAATACACCAATATGGAACCGCTCCCGTCTCCCTATGAGAAGGCCATCCATATCACTCACGCTTATCTTGCGCATTTTAGAGTATCCACTTTCACTTGTCTATGAACTGTATAGGCAACCCAGAGGTCCTTTACCGCGGACACGGCTATTCGAATGGATGATGTTAACCCTGCAGGGGTGTACTTCTTCACACACTCTCTCGTCACTTACCGCCATGTACACGTCATGTATCTTGGCAACCTTCAAGTGGAAGCCTGGCGAGGGTGTCGTCCACGACCTGACTAACCACACAAATCTCTAATCCAGGTTTATCCCCTATTCGGGTTCCATCCGCAAGGAGATCTGGCCGGGGTGTCGCTCACGGCCCCAAACGATGTGTGCAGGGTTCCCAAGTCCACCTCGACGAATGGATCTACGCTTGGTACACTTTTCCATGGTGCCTAGTCTGTCCCAAGCCCACCTGTACCGGGTGCCACTTGGTAGATTACTAACACAACCCACAAACACCAGAAACTAGTTGCAACTCATGGACAGAGATCAGGTTGATTAATAAGTCAAGAGAGCTTGGAGTGCCCGGAGCCCAATTTGTGGTAGTAGCCGTTCATGGTTCACAAACACAGAACTCAGTTCCCGAGGACGGTTTCAATGAGACAACCCACCATGTACTCTTACATGGCCTCTCGCCACTACCTTTACCAAATCGTGTTCACACACTTAGCTCTCAATAGTAGGACATGTTCACCACATTCCAATTCATTCCCGATGAATCAGACCTGACTCAACTCTAAGGAGTAGCAGGCATGACAACAAGCATGAATGAGTAGGCAAATTAGGGCTCAAACAACTCCTACTCATGCTAGTGGGTTTCATCTATTTACTATGGCAATGACAAGTCATGCAGAGGAAAGGGTTTCAACTACCGCAGCATCTAATAGTTGTATCATTGTTGTCCTAATGCAGTAAAATAGAGCAGAAGTGAGAGAGTGGGATTGTATCGAATGAACAAGGGGTTTTTGCTTGCCTGGCACTTCTGAAGATAGTATAGCTCTTTATCGGTGTCATCGATCTCATCGTCGGTACCACGTCTACTGAGGGGGAACTATTACCGGCAACAAAGAGGAAACACAATCAATGCAATGCAACAATATGATGCATTATCATGACATGGCAATATTCTGTGATTTGAGCAAATGCCACTAACAACGATTTAAATGAAGTTGGTTTGAATACAAGATTCAAATTCAAACTCCATATGTGATTATTCAAATGCCATTTAATTGATTTCACCTGATCAGTAGGCATAAGTTTCTCAAGCATGCATGAAAATGGTATAGATGGTTAGATTGGATTTTTCTAATAATTTTTCATATATAATTTATTTCATTGTGAGCTACGGTTGATTTTCTATGATTTTTAGAAGTTTTAACTATTTTCTGAAATAAATAAATCATTTAGATTTATTTAAAATCGAGAAAAGTGATTACTACGTCAGCATTACGTCAGAATGACGTCAGTAGGTCAACTGACCGGGTCCAGGTCAAACCTGACGTGCGGGTCCGACCTGTCATTGAAACAACAGCTAAACAGTGATTAAATAATCCTAACAAAACTATTTAATAGGCACTAGGGCCAATGTCAGTGGTCTAGTGTTAAACCAACGAGGTAATTAGCCCAAGCTAATCACCGCCACATTGGCAGTCGCTGGAGTTAGGCTGGCAACGACCAAACTTCGGCCAAGCGTGTCGGAAGATCGCTATGGGGCTCCGTTTTGAGCGCGGTTTGCTGCTACGCCTTGCTGAAGCTCTCGCGCATCTAGGGGTGGTAGCGGTAGCAGCTGGGACGGCCTAGGTTGACGGCGGAGACGACTTGTGCGGCGGCCAGAGATCGGGCGTCGGTGAAAACGATGTTGCAGCGCACAATAGGAGCAATGGGTGAGTGTCGCAGTGCTCGGTTGCGGTCATAGCTAGCTCAGGCCGCGGCGGCGATGAGGCCTGACGGCAGCGAGCTTCGAACCTCATGGGGACGGCAGCTACATGATGCTAGGGATGACGGGGCAAGGGGGAATTGGGTTATCGGCTCACCGCGGAGCTGCAGAATGGTTAGCGGGCTCAGGGACGCGCCGGAGTGGCCGAATCGACGGAGAAGATCCTCGGTGGCCGGTGGTGGAGAAGGCGACGGTGGAGGCGATGGAGGCCGTCCGGGATCGCTTCCTTCGGTGGAGAGGTGCTACATGGATTGGTGGAGCTCGTGGTCACAATGATGAGGCACAGGGTTGGCTGTGGCTGCACGTAGTGTGAGGGGCGGCGGCGACAGCATTCGGCCGTGCGAGAGAGAGAACAGAGGAGGGGGAAAGCACGGGGAAGAGTGAGAGGGAGACCAGGGAGGTGCGTGGCATCGCGGGAGGCCACCAGCGCAAGCAGGCAGGCTGGAGGTGGCCGGACGCGTGTGTGCGTGCCGCGGGCACACACACCCTCATGTCTACTGGCACGAGGTTGAAGACACGGGAGGAGTTGGGCTGGGCTGGCTACAGTGCTGGGCCGCACAGGTGGGCTGCAGGTAAGCCAGGTAAGTCCTCTCTCTCTTTTATTTCTGTTTTTCTATTTATTTGCTCTGTTTTGATTTGATTCAAATACCAAAACTCTTCCATAAATTCTGAAAATAATTCCTGGGCTCTCTATGAGTTATTCCAGATGCCCTAAAAATAAATCCATAAGTATTGGAGCTATAAATTATTTTATAGCATTTATTAGCTCCAATTCAAATAGGTAATGAGTTGATTCAAAAATCCAAAAATGTCCTAGAAATATATTCATCATTTTTGGGCATAGGTTTCCACCTTAACCAGAAATCATGAACTTTTCTTAAGGCAATTTGGGCTCATTGAAGATTATTTTAGGTTGAACCTATTTGATTTGATCTGGTGCTAGGGTTTGATCAATGCACATTTCAGATTCATCTGATGTTAAACATGATGACATGAATGCTAATGCAACTAATTACAAGCATTGATGGGCTCTGACTCCGGAATCGGCTATACGCCAAAATGACCCACAAGTCTTGGGGATCAATCTTAGTCCTTTCGATAAGTAAGAGTGTCGAACCCAACGAGGAGCAGAAGGAATGACAAGTGGTTTTCAGCAAGGTAATTTATGCAAGCACTGAAATAGTCGGCAACAGGTAGTTTGATAGCAAGAAAATTTGTAACGAGCAAGTAATGGAAATGGTAAATAAAGTGCAGCAAGGTAGCCCAATCCTTTTTTGGCAAAGGGCGGGTCAAAACGGTCTCTTAAAATAAGCAAAGCGTTCTTGAGGGTACACGGGAATTTCATCTCGTCACTTTCACCATGTTGGTTCGATTCGTGTTCGCTACTTTGATAATTTGATATGTGCGAGGACCCGTGCTTAGGTGTTGTTCTTACTTGAACAAACCTCCTACTTATGATTAATCCCCTCGCAAGCATCCGCAACTACTAGAAAAATATTACGATAAAATCTAACCATATCTTTAAACTTTTGGATCAAAATCGGTCCCTTACGAAGTAGTTCATAAACTAGGGTTTAAGCTTCTATCACTCTAGCAACCCATCATCTAATAAGTACTCCACAATGCATTCCCTTAGGACCAAATATGGTGAAGTGCCATGTAGTCGACGTTCACATGACACCACTAAGGGAATCACAACATACATATCATCAAAATATCGAACACATATCAAGTTCACATGATTGCTTGCAACAAGATTTCTCCCGTGGCCGCAAGAACAAAAGTAACTACTCACAATGGATAATCATGCTCAAGATCAGAGGTGTTTTAAATAGCATAATGGATCTGAACATATAATATTCCACCAAATAAACCATATAGTAATCAACCACAAGATGTAATCAACACTACTAGTCACCCACATGTACCAATCTGAGGTACGGTACAAAGATTGAACACAAGAGATGAACTAGGGTTTGAAAGGGGATGGTGTTGTTGAAGATGTTGATGGAGATTGCCCTCCCAAAGATGAGAGGGTTGTTCGTGATGACGATGACCATGATTGATACATCTCCAACGTATCTATAATTTTTGATTGTTCCATGCTGTTATATTATCATTCTTGGATGTTGTACAATCATTTTATAGCAACTTTATATCATTTTTTGGGACTAACCTATTGACATAGTGCCAAGTGCTAGTTTTTGTTTTTTGCTTGTTTTTTACTCAGAAGAAAATCAATAACAAACAGAGTCCAAATGCAACGAAAATTTCTGGAGAATTTTTTTGGACCAGAAGACACACGATGGGCCAAGGAAGTACCAGAGGGGGGCTCTGAGGGGAGCACAACCCACCTGGGCGCGCCTGGGGGGCCAGGCACACCTTGGTGGGTTGTGACCACCTCAGCTGCCTCCCGCACCGCCTCTTTGCTCTATAAATACCCCAGTATTCCAAAACCCTAGGGGAGACGATGAAACACAATTCCGGACTCCGCAAGTTCCAGAAAACTATAGATCCAATCTAGACACCATCCCGGAGGGGTTAATCATCCTCATTGGTGCCTCACCGATGATGCGTGAGTAGTTGATTGTAGGCCTACGGGTCCGTAGTTAGTAGCTAGATGACTACCTATCTCTATTTTGGTTCTCAATACAATGGTCTCTTGGAGATCTATTTGATGTAACTCTTTTTGCAGTGTGTTTGTTGGGATCCGATGAACTTTGAGTTTACACTACTAGAAAAACGGCTATAGCTAATATGAACACCAATGGCGCACCATGTATGTGGTGCGCCATTAATGGCCATATTACTAATGGCGCACCTGGTATGTGGTGCGCCATTACTAGTTTTGTCTTGGCCCCACACCCCTCCCCAGACTTATGGTGGCGCACCAGGGGATAGTGCGCCATTACTAGTTTTAACTAGTAATGGCGCACCACACCCACGGTGCGCCACTACTAACAATTGTTTTTTTCAAAACTAGCAATGGCGCACCAGTGGATAGTGCGCCATTACTACTTTTAACTAGTAATGGCGCACCACACCCTCGGTGCGCCACTACTAACAATTGTGTTTTTATATATTTTTCAAAACTAGCAATGGCGCACCATGCACCAGGTGCGCCATTAGTAACCCTGGTTACCAATGGCGCATTCTTAGGAGGTGCGCCATTGGTAACCTGAGAGCAGCTAGATATTTTTGGCGGCCACCTACCACACTCACTTTCCCCACTTCATTCTCTCCACCTCTACCAAGCTTGGTCTCGGCTGCCTCCTCCTCCTCACCTCATTTACACCATAGATTCACCCGAATTAAGTTGTTAAATTTCCTTTTTGATAGGTAAGTAAGGGGAAAGCTTTCTTTATGTTCTAGATCTACTTTTTTCTCCCTCCAACAACGTACACACTTTTTATGGCCTAGATCTACGTATGTTTGTGGTGTTGCATATGTTTGTGTTTGCAGGTACCGGTATTTGAAATGCGATAGTTGATAATATTTTGCCTAAATGTTGATTCATTTCCGTTTCGGCGAGAATTTGGCACTATGCATTCTTTTTTGTCTTATTTTTAGGCAAAGTCATGCCAATTTTTTTGTTGTTCTAAAATACCGTTTTGCTCTACCCCGCAGGTGACCATGGTTCGCACAATGACTGAAGGCATCGTGAATTGGTTTTTGAGCTCGGCGAAGGCCGAGATGCTTCAAAAGAACAAGACGGAGATAAGATGTCCGTGTCGAAGATGCAAGCTGAAGAGCCTTATGGACCCGGATTCCGAACAAGTGCGGGACCACCTCCTCTTGCGTGGTTTCATGGATGGCTATCGGTGGCAAGGTGATGAAGATGATTATGAAGTCGTCCATGGGGGGCGGGCAAGAAATAAGGAACGGCAGCAAGACAACCGTGGCGAGGGCGGGCGAGAAGACGAAGAATCTCCAGGACATGATCACGAAGTAGATGCAGGACATAGTCATCATGTAGAAGATGCCAGACATGATGATGAGGAAGATCTAGACGAAGGGCATGATCATCAATATGAAGATGCCGGAGCAGACGACGATGGACCATCGATGGGATGGGTGCAGGACCCTCATACTCAAGAGCTGCTTCTCAAGCAGACGGGTAACGCAAGAGCTGCCGCCCGAGAGAAAGCCAAGCTGGATCAACTGGAGATAGACGCGGTTACTTCATTGTATGAAGGATGCAGGCCCGAGGATACCCTCCTGAAAGTAACGCTCATGGCTCTGGAGATGAAGGTAAAAGACAAAATGACCGATGCATGCTTCGACGAGAAGATGTCATTCTGGCACGAACGCCTTCCCAAGGGGAACAAGTGCCCGACCAGTTTCGAGGAGGCAAAGAAAATCGTGTGTCCTCCGGATTTACCGCACATGAAATACCATGTGTGCATGAACGATTGCATCATTTATCGGGACGAGCACACAGAGTCTACCATATGTCCGGTGTGTGGCATTACTCGATACAAGAAGAGGAAGAAAGCTCCTCGAAAAGTGGTGTGGTACTTTCCGATCACTCCTCGTCTACAGCGGTATTTCGCGGACCCTAAGCTAGCAAAGCTCCTGCATTGGCACGCGGATAGGGAGGAGAAGAAGCGAGAAGATGACGGAAATGATCCGGAGATAAATAAAAAAGACAAGATGCTGAGTCACCCTAAGGATGCGAGCCAGTGGCAAGCATTGAACTTCGAACACCCAGAATTTGGGTACGATCCAAGGAACATCGTGCTGGGTGCGAGCACCGATGGAGTCAATCCGTTTGGCAGCCAGAGAAGCACACATAGCACATGGCCTGTGTTTGTGTGGATGTACAACCTTCCCCCTGGATGTGCATGAAAAGGAACTACATTCACATGGGTATGCTAATTGAAGGGCCGAAAAAACAGGGAACGACATCAATCTGTATCTGGGGCTGCTGAAAGAGGAGCTAGACACGCTGTGGAAAACGCCAGCCAATACGTGGGATGCTGCAGAGAAAGAATATTTCCCTTTGAGAGCCGCACTGTTCACGATGATGCACGACTATCTCGGTTATGGATATGTCGCGGGGAAGGTGGTCCACGAGTTTTGTGCATGCGTCAGGTGCATGGATGACACAACGTATCACCTGCTAGATATAGATCCTGGGTCTTCGAAAACCGTGTTCATGGGACATCGAAGGTGGCTTCGCGACCATGACTCATGGAGAAAACGCAAGGATCTATTCGATGGTGAAAGCGAACCCCGAAGACGCCCGCATACGAGGAGCGGCGAGGAAATAGATGAGTTGTTGAAAAATTGGAAAGAGTGCCCACCGCTAGGAAAGAAGCGAATGGTGCCAGAGCCGCTACTGAAGGTATGGAAAACGAGGTCTGTTTTCTGGGACTTGCCGTACTGGAAGATCCTCTGTGTGCCTCACAGCCTTGATGTCATGCATATCACGAAGAACGTGTGCGAGAGTCTGCTTGGTACCCTTCTCAACATGCCAGAGAGCACCAAAGATGGGCCGAAAGCAAGGGCAGACTTGCAATCAATGGGCATTAGGGAGCAGCTTCACGCAAACCGCCCTAATGATGATGATGATGATGATGATGATGATGATGATGAGGCAAAGGACACGGTAAGTCATCGCAAAGGCAAAAAGTCCAAGAAGATCAAATATGACTGCCCTCCCGCGTGCTTCACTCTAAGTCAGGAAGAGATCGAGCAGTTTTTCACCTACCTCATAGGAGCAAAACTTCCTTACGATTACGCGGGGAAGATAAGCAGATACCTAGACTCACCGAAGCAGAAGTACAGCGGGATGAAGTCTCACGACTGTCACATGCTGATGACGTAGATATTTCCAGTTGTAATCCGTGGGATCATGGACGCGCACGTCCGTGAAACGCTATTTTGCCTATGCAACTTTTTCGACGTCATCTCTCGGAAGTCGGTTGGCATGAGGCAACTCAGAAGGCTACAGGAAGAGATCGTGGTGATACTATGCGAGCTTGAGATGTACTTCCCGATCGCATTCTTCGACGTTATGGTGCATCTGCTGGTCCATATCGTGGAGGATATCATCCAACTCGGGCTGACGTTCCTGCACAGCATGATGTCATTCGAAAGGATGAATGATGTCATCAAAGGATACGTTGGCAACACGGCACGTCCAGATGGAAGCATAGCCAAGGGCTTTCTGACCGAAGAGTGCATCTCCTTCTGCACGAATTATCTAGGCATCGAGAACCCCGTTGGTCTGCCCGTCAACAGGCACCTCGGCAGGCTCGCTAGATGGGGTCACCACGAGGGTCGCCGCGAAATGCATGTCGACTTCAAGGGTCGACTCGCCGACTTTGAAAGAGAAAACCTAGTCACTCTACAACACATAGACGTGGTCGATCCTTGGGTGGTAGAGCACAAAACCTTTATTGAGAAGACTTACAATGACCGAGGCCAACAGAGGACGGACGGAGATATAATCAAAGAGCACAACTCATGTTTCACGTGTTGGTTCAAGGACAAGATTCTGTCGTACCCTTTACATGAGGATTCTTCCGCGGAAGAAAAACTCATATTCGCCTTGTCACAGGGCGCCGAGCACAACCTGATGACCTATGAGGTGTATGATATCAACGGCTACACATTGTACACCGAGGAAAAGGACATGAAGAGCGATTATCAGAAATCCGGGGTAACGATGGAATCCTACACCGGTAACAACAAGGACAGTTACTACGGAAGGATCGAGGAGATCTGGGAGCTGAGCTACGCTGGAGAGAAGGTCCCGATGTTCCGTGTCAGATGGGCCAAGAGCATCCTAAAAGAAGACCGGTATTTCACCACCATGGTTGCACCCGAAGCCAAATCCAAGACCGCGGGCGCAAACGTCACCGCGAAAAAGGAGCCACGGGTACTAGCTTCCGTAGTGGACCAATGGTTCTTCATTACCGACCCGTCAAAGCCCAGTCGTGTTGTCATGAGGATAGGCAAAAGGAATATCATCGGAATGGATGGAGTCGCCAATGAGCAAGACTTCGACAAGTACGGCGACCCGAAGATGGAAGATGACGACAACGATGAAGTACCATACACCACAAGAAGAAGCAGGACCACCCTACCTAAAGGATGTCCGTTCAAGAGAAGAACTCCTTTTGTGAAAAGAAGGGCAAGAAATTGTGAAAAGATAGCTAAGATCGATTGTATTTAAATCGTAGTCTTCATTTCTCAATTGTATTTCGACATATGGAAATGGCATTTCATCTGTTCTAGTCTTCTATCCAGTAACCTCTTTTGTTCAAAATAGTGGGGATTAATGTTGTTTGCACTTACCTTCCTTTTGTAACTTCTCCATCACCAAGTTGAAGGATCGACCACTTTCTTCTTGGATTTGGAATTTTTGTTCTTCTCCCTCTTGTTTTGTTGCAAATCATCATTTACAGGCACCTTGGGCTTCTTTGTGTTTTCTTCTGGTATTTTAATTGTTTTTATTTATGTTTATTCTGGTAAAAAAAGTTAGTAATGCCGCACCAGGAGAAGGTGCGCCATTGCTATCACGATTTTTATGGCGCTCCCCTAGAAGGTGCGCCATTGATATACCAATTTTTATTTATGTTTATTTCTGTATTTTTATTTTTCAGTGTTCCTTTTCCTGCTTAAATTTGCAAACATTTTTTGAAAATGCGAACATTTTTCTAACTCACAAAAAGTATTGAATTTGCTAATATTTTTTGAACTCATGAATATTTTTAAATTTCATGGGCACTTTTTGAATTCATGAATACTTTTTCAAATTTGATGATATTTTTTCATATTCATAAATGTTTTACCAATTCACAAATGTTTTGCAACGCAAGTATTTGAAAATTAGTAATAACTACTTATATCGTAACATTTTAAAATTTATGGTCATTTTCCAAAAACTTATTACATGCAACTAAAAATCCAAAAAAAAGTTAGTAATGGCGCAGCAGGAGAAGGTGCGCCATTGCTATTACGGTGTTTATGGCGCACCCCTAGAAGGTGCGCCATTGGTATACCAATTTTTATGGTGCACCCCTAAAAGGTGTGCCATTGCTAACCCTCCCCGCACTAAAAAAAAGGCAAAGATAAAGAAAACCTTCGATCTCAAATCCGCAATCCCCACTACTGCCCCCGAGCCCTCGACCTGCTGCTCCTGACCTGCGCCGCCGCCCGGACCCACTGCGCCGCCGGCCCTACCTGCGCTGCTGCCCAGACCCACTGCGCCGCCGCCCAGTGTTCATCTTCATCGTCATCGTCCCTGGGCCAAGGCCGAGGAGCCGCCGCAACGTCGTCATCGACCACCTCGTCCTCTACCTCCGGCCACCGCGACACCATCGACGGATTCATCGTCTTCACTGCACCCCCGGCCTCCTCGAGCTCGTCCCCAGAACCGCGGTGAACTCCTCTCCCCGTTCCCCCTTCCTCGGCCTCGATCCGTCGCCGTTCAGCTGACCCGGTGCTCGGCCGCCATGGCAGGGAGCTCGATTTTCCCGGGCGTGTACTGCCTCGCCTCGCCTGGACAGTCCTTGCCGCCACCTCGCCGTCCGCGTGCATCCCGCCGCTCACCCGTGTCATCCGTGCGCGCGCCTATAGCCGCTCGCGGTTGCCTGCTCCTTTGCGCATGCCTTACTAGCCACCGCTGCTCGCTGACGCTCTGTTTTTGTGCTGCCCCTGCTAGCGCTGATGCTCCTTTGCTCGTTGCCTGCTGCTGTTGCCGCCGTCCCTGCCCACACCCGCCTGCGCGTGCAGCGCCGCCGACGCACGCTGGGCCACGCCCACTCCCGTGTTCATAGTGAAAGCCGATTTTTGCAGCAACATCGATATTCTGAATCTCTCCCTGTTCCTCACCACTCTGTTTGTTAGCCGGATGGGTGTATGTTGCTGTTACATATTGAATAGATGGATGAATGGATTTGTTTTGCTACTGTGATTGATAGCTCATGTTAGTACGTCTTAGATAAATTTGCTGTTGTGAACTATCAATGGTACTAAATCACTGCCCTTTTGCTGCTTGCTACTTAGTGCTAGTTGATAATTTGGTAATGCTACCGATTCTTAGAAATCGATGGATAAGAAGGGGCGGAAGCTCCACGGGTAAGAAGAAGATTTAGCTATAAGGTCAGAGAATTACAGAGAGTGTGCTGTATTTTATGTATGTAATCATGCCTACTGCACCTATTTTTTGGGAAGTGGCAAGATCCCAATATGAAACCCAACAAGGGAATTAGGGTTGTGATGCTACTCTAGTTCTAACTTCTAAGTTCACTGAATTTTGTCAACTTGTGATGCTGCTGCTGATGAGGACATCAATACCATTGTTACACCCATAGCCCCTGCTGCTATACATACTGGACCAATTACTAGAGCTCGTGCACGTCAATTGAATTATCAGGTACTTTCGTTTCTTGGTGACAATTCTAATTCTCATGAGAATATGATGCTGCCTAAATTGGATACATTTGTTTTGCTTACAAATGAAGGGCCTAGCTTGGACAAGAAAGCTGAACCTTGGAGCAAGTTCAAGCATGGTGATGATGGCATGCGCAAGGGGGTAAGTTACGAGTGGTGATTTCTGGACTTTGAAGCCACCATAAGGAGTGCCTGAAGCCTTGGATGAAATATACAAGATGTCACTTCATAAATTTCGTCCAGAGGCTATTCTAGGTGCTGCGTCACCTTATTATTGGGTCAGGCCCATGTATTTTCGAAATACTTAAGTATAGGCTGTTTTTAGAGTCTGTCTGTGTGGGGAAACAAGAGTTAGGGTTGGTTTTGGACCCCTCCTCCAAGGGCCACGAAATTCCCCCTCTCTCCTCCATATATACAGCCCTTAGGGCATCGTTTAGACTTTGGTTTTTGTTTAGATTAAAAGTTCGCCATAGCTGCAACTTCGCGTACTTCGTTTGTGTCCAACGACCAGACCAAGACGTCACAGAACCCCACCTTGATCAATAAAGCTTTCATCTTATATTTGCAATATCCAGATTGCAATCTCAGTTTCTTGCTTGTTCTTCGTTTGCTCGCAGGAAACAGGCCCTCATGGTCAGGTTGATCGCGCTCCGGCGTGGTCAATAACCCCTCGGAGTTGGTTTAGCGATTGCTAAGGCGCGACGTCCTCGCATGTTCGTAGTCGGATCATCAAAGTCGACTTCCTCTAGCCACCATCTCATCGAAAGACAGGACACCTTTGCCTCTATCAAGGTCCAAGAAAGCATGTAAAACTTCGTTCATTAACCTCATGAAAGTACTAGGTGCATTAGTTAACCCAAAAGGCATGACTAACCACTCATATAATCCAAACTTAGTTTTAAATGCTGTTTTCCATTCATCTCCCAATTTCATACAAATTTGATGGTATCCACTATGCAAATCAACTTTGGAGAATATTGTAGAGCCACTCAATTCATCAAGCATGTCATCTAGCCTAGGAATAGGATGACGATAACGAATAGTAATATTATTAATGCCTTGACAATCAACACACATACGCGACGTACCATCCTTTTTCGGCACTAAAATGATAGGAACAGCACAAGGACTAAAGGATTCACGTATATAACCTTTGTCGAGAAGCTCCTGTACTTGACGCATAATCTCCTTCGTCTCCTCTGGATTGGTACGGTATGGCGCACGGTTGGGTAATGATGCACCGGGAATTAAGTCAATTTGATGCTCAATTCCCTCGAATAGGTGGTAATCTCGGTGGCACGTCTTCTGGAAAGACGTTAGCGAACTCCTGCAAAATGTTAGTGACAGCAGGAGGCAAAGAGGAAGGCACGTCCTCAAATGAAAATAATGCCTCTTTGCACACGAAAGCATAGCAAACAGATTTGCTAAAATCTAGATTATCAATATCAGATTTGGTGGCAAGTAAACATGCACTTTTCAATTTAATTTCAGTAGCAACACTAGATGGTTTATTATTAGGCTTCATTTGTTGCTCAAATTATTTTGCCACAATCTGATTTTCACTCTTATGTTTCTCCTATTTTGCTTTATTAGCTCTCTTAATATCATCTTTCAAAATGGAATCAGGAATCATAGGAAGCAAAGTAATATTTTTATCCTTATGAACAAGAGTATACTGATTGTTTCTACCATGGTGTACAGAATTTTTATCAAATTGCCATGGTCTACCAAGTAATAAGGAACATGCTTGCATAGGTACCACATCACAATCAACATAATCAACATACGTAGAGATACTAAAATGCACACGAACAGTACGTGTTACCTTAACCTTGCCGCTGTTGTTGAGCCATTGGATGTAGTAAGGATGTGGATGTGGTCTTGTGGTGAGAGATAGCTTCTCCACCATCTCCATGCTAGCCAAGTTGTTGCAGCTCCCTCCATCTGTGATGACGCGAACAGAACTTTCCTTCACAACTCCCTTTGTATGGAACAAATTATGCCTCTGATTTTGCTCAGCTTGTGTGACCCGCACACTCAAAACACGTTGAGCAACTATACATTCATACCTGTCAGCATCATCAAGAGCCATGTATTGCATCTCATGATCAGAATCATCTCCACCGTGTTCTTCACATGTAATAAGAGCCAAAGTCTCCTCATCATAGTCACTAGCGGACTCATACCCACCATCCTCAGTAGCAATCATCACACGCTGAGATTGGCATTCTCTCGCAAAATGTCCTCTTCCCTTACAACGACGACAAATAATATCACTTGTGTGCCCTGTTGATGCCATGGAAGAAGAAGAGCTCTGCGCAGACCCGGCAGGTGTGCTCTTGGCAGATAGTGGTGGTTGTGCCTGCTTTCTTGAATCACGGCTGGAGGTGGCACCTGATGGAGGTGCTGGTGGAGTGGAAGTAGAGGATGCACGTGGTGTCCATGATGAAGATCGACCTGCAGAAAAGTTAGTTCGCGCCAATGCCTGTCGATCCTGCACTTCACGTTCAGCTTTACAAGCAAGATGGAATAAACGAGTGATATTAGTATACTCCTTATACTCTAGAATGGTCTGAATCTCTCTATTTAATCCACCCATAAAACATGCAAGCATAGCTTCATTCTCCTCAACAATACCACATCTAATCATGCCAGTTTGTAATTCCTAATAATATTCTTCTACATAATTTTTTCCTTGTCTTAAGCGCTGCAATTTTTGAAGTAATTCACGTTGATAATATGGTGGAACCCAACTAGTACGCATAGCAGTTTTCAAAGCAGCCCAAGTAGCTAGAATAGGATATAATCTACAATGTTCAGACCACCAAACACATGCAAAGCTAGTGAAAGCACAAACAGCAGCAGGAACACGTCTCTCCTCAGGATATTGTAAACATGTAAATTGTTGTTTAGTTTCTAACTCCCAAGTAAGATATATATCAGGAACATATCTACCCTCAAATGGTGGAATATTCAAATTTAGTTTAGGAAGATGGTCATGTACCTCAGGTGGTGGTGCAGCCCTACTGTTGCGATGATATGCATGAGGACGACCTGGTGGTGGTGGTGGTTGCACGTAGTGCTGATTTTGATCAACCTCATCCTCGTAATGGTCCTCCACCTCTACAGTAGCAGCAGCAGCGACAGAAGCAACAAAAGTAGGTACAGCAGCACTAGAAGTTTGACCAGGCTCAATGGGAACGCGTTGTGCTCATCCCATTTGATTTGGAGGACGATGTTGTTGTTGTTGTTGTAGAGCTGCGACAGGCGCAGCGGGAGGTGGAAGACGCACGAGCAATTCATTAAACTTGTTATCGAGCTTTGTTTCGAATGCCTTCTCAATGCCATCTATCTTCTCCATGGCCTCTTCAAATCTGTTTAGCACATCTTCCACCTGTCCACTCATCATTTGTTGAAACTTATCATGTAACTCTTTGTTCGTCATGTTCTCCCAGTCAATCGCATCGGGTTGTGATCCTGCCATGGTTAGCAACAATAAAAACACACAAGAATATGATCCTACAGACTAGTAGAAAATGACGGTGGTGGAGTGTCACAAATCCGTCAAGCAAATCTCAAACTCTTACCAGTTCTTACCCAGCAGCAGGCGGTGATCGGCAACCGTCGTAGTCAAAACTCTAAAAGCTTGGATACAGCGAATACCAGGGAGTCAAACGCACGACGTAGATGTATGTGGAGCTAGGAAGGCTTATAATATGGTAGCAAAAAGGGTCAGCAATAATCAATTCAGAGATGCAAAGTTGAATAAACTCTCTACGACGGTACTGTGCTGGTCCTAGCCTAGACCGTGCTAGAGACGCGAGCCTAGAACACTAACAAAATCACGGCGCTGCACGTAAACAAGGGAGGAGCACGCTCTGAATTTTTTTATCTTTTTTTTCACTTTTTTGCACTTTCTTTCCTCTTTTTTTTTGCTCCGCAACAATTTTTTTTCGAAAAAGTCTACAAATGGTCTAAAACCTGCCTAGCCAGAATTTTCCAGACTTAGTTTTTTTTTGAGTTTGGAACTATTTTTTTTCTGCAGATGGCTTGAAAGTTGGGGAGTCCTACTCTGTTACGACTCGGAGTATCGCGTGATCTGGAACTCGAAAACAAAGCAACAAATACTGGACTCGGACTAGGACTGGTGGCGGAGATGAATCTAGTGGAAACTCAGACTGGTGGCGGATATATGTAGGACGGTGGAACTCGGACTGGTGGCGAATCGGTGATGGAGGTGGACTCTGATTATCGTGATGGCGGTGGATATGTGGTATATGGCAGCGGTGATGACGATGGTGGTATATGGCAACGGTGATGACGATGGTGGTATATGGCAGCGGTGATGACGATGGTGGTATATGGCAGCGGTGATGATGATGATGATGCGTCGGCGACATGACTACTTGTGAACAGAACTCGAAACTCTAAAGGACTAGACACTAAGACCAGCAACCAGACACGACGATGCAACCGCAAATTCAACACAGCAAATACAGAAAAGATTATGCAAAGGCCCAGATTGGTTTGGATAGGATGAACTAACCCTAATTTTTTTGGCTTTTTCCTGGATTATAGGTATGAAGAACAGACTCGATCTAAACTACGAAAAACTGTAAAATCTCATAGATCAACCTGGAAATCTGATACCACTTGATAGAGGCAAAGGTGTCCCGTATTTCGATGAGATGGTGGCTATCGTTTTAGAGGAAGTTGACTTTGACGATCCGACTACGAACGTGCGAGGACGTCGCGCCTTAGCAATCGCTAAACCATCTCCGAGGGGTTATTGACCATGCCCGAGCACGATCAACCTGACCACGAGGGCCTGTTTCCTGCGAGCAAACAAAGAAGAAGCAAGAAACTGAGATTGCAATCTGGATATTGCGAATATAAGATGAAAGTTTTATTGATCAAGGTGGGGTTCTGTGACGTCTTGGTCTGGTCGTTGGACACAAACGAAGTACACGAAGTTGCAGCTATGGCGAACTTTTAATCTAAACAAAACCCAAAGTCTAAACGATGCCCTAAGGGCTGTATATATGGAGGAGAGAGGGGGAATTTCGTGGCCCTTGGAGGAGGGGTCCAAAACCAACCCTAACTCTTGTTTCCCCACACATACGGACTCTAAAAACAGCCTATACTTAAGTATTTTGAAAATACGTGGGCCTGGCCCAATAATAAGGTGACGTATTACCTAGAATAACCTTTGGACGAAATTTATGAAGTGACATCTTGTATATTTCGTCCAAGGCTTCAGGTACTCCTTATGGTGGCTTCAAAGTCCTGAAATCATCACTCGTGACTCCATTCTTTATCCCCTTGCACATGCCATCATCTCCATGCTTGAACTTGCTCCAAGGTTCATCTTTCTTGTCCAAGCTGGGCCCTTCATTTGTAAGCAAAACAAATGTATCCAATTTAGGCAGCATCATATTCTCATGAGCATTAGAATCGTTACCAAGAAATGAAAGTACCTGATAATTCAATTGGCGTGCGCGAGCTCTAGTAATTGGTCGAGTATGTATAGCAGCAGGGGTTGTGGGTGTAACAATGGTATTGATGTCCTCATCAGCTGCTACTATAGATCTTCTGGACTTGTGAATTTTGCTTAGAAACATCAACGAATTTGTCCCCTTCTGTTGATGATGTTTCCTCCCTAACGCAGGTCCGTAGGAGCAGAAAGGGACACTGACCAACGACCGCCCGCCCAACGATTATCACACCAGCAGTGAGTTCGTCCGATTGAACTGCAACTGGAACGGTGAGCCTTGCTTGTGCTCCTCCCTCTCTTTTTCGTTTCTGGTTTCTAAGGTATCTATTAATTTAAAAATAGTGGCAGTGAGGCAGCATACTATAGAAGATAGGCCTAAATGTTATAGAGGTGGGTGAACATGATGAGCCTTTCCTGTACATATTTGGTTTGGTTGATTGCCTGGCATGAGCTAGTTGAAATGATCTGTTTGCTCTATTGATTCGAGTGGATGTGGATGCTTGATAAAATTATCTTATGAAATGATTCCAATACTGGCAGTTTCTGATGTTCCAATGCTGGCAGCTTCTGATTCCAATGTTGGCAGCTTCTGATGTGAAATGACCCCTTTCTCCTGAAATGTTGATTAACTTCCGTTTCAGTTGAGAATGGGGCACTCCTAGGTCAAGAAAATTAGCAAAGGTCATGCCCAATTTTCTTAACCTAGAAGGTGCCCGATTCTCAACTGAAACAAAAATTAATCAACATTTATAGACAATGTTATTTCTACAAAGCAAATATTTCTAAGTGGCTTTTATAGTTTTCCCTTAAGTTGAAATGCAAACTATTTTTTCTTCCTGTAGCAAGAGCAGTAGTGCACTTAGTTTGGTGGAGTTGAAACTAGAGAGTTGATTACTAATATAGGATAAAACTATGAACAATGAAGTAAATAAAACTCCAAATCAACACAATGCCTCGTGTGTTATACATATAGAAGTGCGATATCAACTCATAGTTATTACTAATGTCAGTTGCTCTCTTTTTGTGCCTTTTTACAACATGTGAAATGCATAGTTATTACTAATGGTATAATCTATACCTATATGGAGTGTGTACTATTAGTGTAAATTCTTCCTTGGTTAATGATAACATGATAGGAAATAGCAGTGAAATTACTTTCTATAGGATTTTGTTGTTGTTGTGAATTTTTAGAAAGGCTACTTAACTCACATGTTGGAGGAAAAAACAGTCAGTGCTAACATGCTGATTTGTAATAACTCTAGTAGATACTACCCTATAGCGAACATGGCCGACAACGATGAGGCCGACGGTTCGGGCAAGAAATTCTAGGAGCTATCCCAGGAGATGGAGGAAGAACCTCACCGCTATGAGGACGCCGCGGAAGACACCGATCCCGACTACACAACCCCTAGTGGCTTCGGGGGTGACACCACTGATGGTGCTGCCAGCGATGCCACCACTGATGATGGAAGCGAACGCAAAGATGGCAGCCAACCGAAGAGGCAACGGAAGGACCAGCACCTGAACGTGCTCAGCGCCGTCAAGGATGAATTTACTAAAGTGTCCTCCAGTGGGCAACCAATGGCGCCCAAAGAATTGGTCAGTGGGTACGCGGGACAACTCGGGTGCATTCTCCGAAGCACCGTCTCGGCAAACACCGAGAACCTAAGGCATCATGACTAAGGAAATTTGCGCAACCTCCTCTTCACGAAGCTGCACGAACGATACAAGTTCCCCGGTGACTTTGCAAACACACGCCTCTCAGGGAATAAAGTGAATAGTGCCGCCCTCACGAAGATGAGCACGGCCCTGGCTACTTGGAGAGCCGCGATGAAGAGAAGGATTATAAGTGGTGATAGTTATGAGAAGATCAAGGAGAGATACCCTTTGATCAGCGGAGCTGACTACGTGGAGTTCAAGATCAAGTGTGAGAGCAACGCATCCACGGAATCAAGTCAGTGGGGGAATGATATGCTGGACTTGAAATTAGGGGTCCACAAACTCGGACCCAGCGGTTACAAAGTGGCAGAACCTATATGGGACAAGGAGGACGCGGAGCGTGCCGAGCAAGGCCTACCGCCCCTCTTCGATAAATACCGTGACAAGCAGACCAGGAACTATGTCTAGGCCCGGTACAAGGTGGACCCAGTAACAAAGGAGCTTACCACGAATTCGAAGACCAAGGCGCTTGAGCTTGTTCTGGTAAGGAATAAACCCCCGCGTAATTAGATCCATATGGTTGCATTCTAATTAATGAAGCCAAATTTCTAAATGGTTCACGTTCCTTCCGTAGGAAACTGAAAGCAGTAGCGCGGGGTTGTCTCAGAGCTCCCCGTCTGGCCCTTAGGACACTACTTTAAATAGGGCGTTGAACGTAATGAAACACAAGGATAAGTTTAGTAAGCCGTCGTCAGCTGGTCGTGTGGCCGGCAAAGGCTTGTCCACAAAATGGTCAGAATACTATACTGTTGGGCGAAAGGAGAGAAATACCAGATCGGAAAGCCAGGAGCAAGAGGGTAAGGAACTCAAGGCACAAGTGGTGCGGATTCCAGAGATAGTCGAGGAGCAAGTGCAAGACCAAGTGGGAGTGACGATCACCTTCATTATGCCGACCTTGCTTGAGGGGCTGCGGGGGTGGATTGCGGGCGGCCAACAGGGGCCGCCCCGATTCCCAGCTTCACGGGCAGTAACTCGCACAACGCGCCGGCACCATTGGTGTCTCCGGCGGCGGCGCCGGCATTAGAGCTTAATGCACCCGGGTGTGGGAAGAATACGCCGGCCGGCACCTTGGCAGCAAGCGGCCCCTCCGTCACTTGCACGCCCGCCGTTGGCGGTGCCTCGACATTTGCCGAGCTCGATCCATCACAGTAACTAAGCCTCGGCCGATGACTTCATCTCCTTGCCTTTGACTGGGCATCCCTGACACCCTACATGTTTTCGCAGGGCGCCGCCAACGTTCCATGCACCCTCCTATACTTCGTGGATGGTGAGTTGATCGATGTTGCCAAGGCCAGAATCATTGAACCGGGTAACCCCGTGTTCCAGGGTAATCCAATTCCACCCACCGTGTATAGGGTTCAACTGGTTCGGCTGCTGTGGGTCTGCGATGACTTGTTACCTCCGTATCGACCCCCTGGGCCGATGAAAATGATTTGATGACCCTCAGCGCTTGCTTAGGCTGGCCCATGCTTTGGCCGAAGAGCCAGATTCGTTTGGGGGTGGGGGACACCACCCCACAGACAACACCGCCAGTCATGCCAGCGCCAAGCCATGGCAAGACCGCCGCAACGCTACCGCCATCAGTTGATCCTGACATGCATATGGCATGGGATCCAGACGACGACGGTACATTTACCAACGTCGATAAGTACTTCAACGAACATGGGTACAGTGACGAATTCTTAGGGTCTCCTTCTCAAGAACCCAACCCTGCAAAAGACGATCGCGATCTAGCTGGTACCGCGGAGAAACCCAATTGCAATAGGCGTTGTCTGGCGTTCAGTTCTCAGGAGACGCCTCCAGCTGCCGCCTTCACTGAGAATCAAATAGCCGAGGTGCAAAATATTATCAGCCCCAAGACGCTCAAGAAGGTGGTCTCTGAGCAGAACTCGATCCCATTACAGCAGAAGAAGCAGATGGAACGGAAAAGAAAAAAATAACAAGGGTGTGAGCCAGAATGCACCGAGTATGATCCGTGCTTAGGACGGGCCACCAGTAGCTAAGGATATCTCGAGGAGGGTGCATGTGGTGGGTAGGCCGATGCTACCGACTAATCTGCTCAATGCTGCAACCCGTGCTATGCGGAGTCTGCATGATAGTGTTCTTTCTATGGAGAAGCAGCGTCTCTCCGAAAATGATGTGGCATACCCCGTTTTTGTGGCCAAGGTGCCAGAGGGCAAGGGCTTTGTCGATAGCACCATCGGGCGTATGATCGTCCTGCGGTTTGATGACATCTTCGCTATGTTTAACATTCATCCACTGCACTACACCTTCATTCGGCTATTTTCGCTCAGTATGGAGATGCGGATCATTAGAGACAAGACCCCGGACATCGTGATAGTCGACCCCTTCTACATGCATGCCAAGATCTTGGGCAGCGCTGGGGACCGGCAAGTCGCGAGTTCATACCTCGAAGGCATCATTCTGGCGAACCCAAATAAGGATAACTTCCTCGTGCCTTACATTTCCGAGTAATTCATCCCCTCACCGCCCCATAATATATGATTTCTTCGATTTTGATCGTTCTTTTTTTTCTAACATTCCGTGTTTTGTGTAGTGACACACATTGCACACTCGTCCTCTTAAGCCCGAAATATTCCATGGCCACGTATTTCGACTCGGACCGTCAGTCGAAGAAAGACTACACAAATATGAAGAAAGTTCTTGATGATTCTCTCCCCGGCTACGCCAAATCTAGAGGCACCTTCTGGAGGCCAATTTGTAGGTACGGCAAGCACGTGTTCACCCACGTAACGACGTTCCCCTGCGTCAAGCAGCCGCCTGGCAGTCAGAAGGATGCCTACTACGCCCTCCATCACATGCGGGCGATCGTACGGGACCATAATCACCTTATGCTACCAAATAATCTCAAAGATTGGGCCGCACGCTTGTCGGCAATCCATGACGAGGACATCAGACAAGAATTCTTTCACATCCAGTCGGAGTTTGCGGAAATCATCTATCAAGATGTCCTTCGTACCTCGGGGTAGTTCTACCTCAAATATCAACTATCCAACAGTGAAATAGAAACAACACTACAAATGCAGGCTGACAACGATCGCGATTTCATGACCATCACGAAAGACGGCGGCTTCATCCACGCTCCAGTCCCTGAGTCGAGTCGAAATTATTGATGCTATGTAGTTCTGAAATATCTATTAGATCATGTTGTAAGTAAACTTTAATGAACTTGTATGTCTCTTTAGTTTGAACAGTCATTCAACTTATATGTAATTGATGCTATTTATTAGTAGGACCATGAATCGTGCTATAATTGTGTTGCATTTCTCTTCCGATACTTATGTTGCATAATTATATTTCTTATATATTATCTCTGAATTGCTACTAACGTTTGGTTTGTCTAGTGCATAGAGATGCCGTCGTATGTCGTGTACAAGGGTAAGGTTCCCGGAGTATACGACGACTGGGAGGAGTGTCAGAGACAGGTTCACCATTTCAACGGTAACAGCTACAAAGGGTACACCACTAGGGCGGAGGCGGAAGCTAGATACGCTCCCTATCTAGCGGGAGAGAGGAGGGAGCGGAGGAGGAACCGGATGAAGACCAGTTTCTATGTGATGCTCATCGTGACCGCGGCTCTCTTCTATGTGATGGTAGTTTAGATGATCGATATCGACTTTGTAATGTGACGACAAACTCGGCTAATATGATGAACTTTGCTAATGTCTCGTGACCTAAACTTGGCTAATGTTTGAACTTTGTTCGCTATTTCGAATTTGGAGACTAATATGATGAATTCTATTGTGTGATGTTTATATATTGTGCTATCACGTATTTTGTAACCTGTGCAAATACCAGGAAAGCAAAAAATAATAATTCCTAATATTCATAGTAGTGGCGCACCAAGATAAATACCAGTGGCTCATTATCGGGCATAGTAATGGCGCACTTGGGGCATAGGTGAAGGCCAATATGGCCCCCAGTAGTGGCGCACCATATTGAGCATTAGTGGCACACCAAGGCTAAATACCAGTGGCGCATTGTGGGGCATAGTAATGGTGCACTTGTGGGCATACGTGAAGGTAAATATGGCCCCTAGGAGGCATAGTAATGACGCACTGTTGGACATAGTAATGGCGCAGTATGTGGTGCGCCACTATTATATGGGATACTAATGGCACACCACATGTGCGCCATTACTATTTGTTACTAGTGGCGTGTTAATAGTGGCGCACCTATAGTGCGCCATTAATAGCAAAAACTGGTGCGCCACTAATAGCCTTTTTTCTAGTAGTGTTATGATCAGATCTATTTTATCCATGAAAGTTATTTGAGTTTTGATCTCTTATATGCATGATTGCTTATAGCCTCGCATTTCTTCTCCAAATCTTTGGTTTATTTAGGCCGACTAGATCGATTTTTCCTGCCATGGGAAGAGGTGCTTTGTGATCGGTTCGATCCTACAGTGCTCAATCCAAGTGACAGAAGAGGAAATGACATGTATGTATCGTTGCTATTAAGGATAACAAGATGGGGTATATTCCTACATGAATAGATCTTGTCTACATCATGTCATCGTTCTTATTGCAGTACTCCATTTTTCCTTGAACATAATACACTAGATGCATGCTGGATATCGCTCGATGTGTGGAGTAATAGTAGTAGATGCAAGCAGGAGTCGGTTTACTAATACTGGACATGATGCCTATATAATGATCATTTCCTAGATATCGTCATGATTATTTGATGTTCTATCAATTGCCCAACAGTAATTTGTTTACCCGCCGTATGCTATTTTTCTCGAGAGAAGCCACTAGTGAAATCTACAGCCCCAGGGTCTCTTTATCATATTTGCCTTCAAGATCTAGTTTTATTCGCTTTTATTTTTAGATATATTAATCCCAAAACCCAAAAATACCTTGCTGTAATTGTTGGATTAATATATCTGAAAATTCAGCGAGGTATTTTTGGGTTTTTGGATTAAAAGATCTGAAAATAAAAGAAAATAAAAATAGATCTCGAAAGCAAATATGATAAGGAAGAGACTCGGGGGTTATAGATTTAACTAGTGGCTTCTCTCGAGAAAAATAGCATACGATGGGTAAACAAATTTCTGTTTGGCAATTGATAGAACTTCAAATAATAATGATGATATCTAGGAAATGATCATTATATAGGCATCACGTCCAAGAATAGTAGACCGACTCCTTCCTGCATCTACTACTATTACTCCACACATCGACCAATATCCAGCATGCATCTAGTGTATTAAGTTCATGGAGAAACGAAGTAATGCAGTAAGAACGATGACATGATGTAGACAAGATCTATTTATTTACAAATAGACCCCATCTTGTTATCCTTAATAGAAACGATACATACGCGTCGATTCCCCTTTTGTCACTGGGATCAAGCACCATAAGATCGAACCCATCACAAAGCACCTCTTGCCATTGCAAGATAAATAGATCAAGTTGGCCAAACAAAACCCAAATATCGGAGAAGAAATACCAGGCTATAAACAGTCATGCATAAAAGAGATCAAAAGACTCAAATAACTTTCATGGATAAAAATATAGATCTGATCATAAACTCAAAGTTCATCGGATCCCAACAAACACACAGCAAAAAGAGTGACATCATATGGATCTCCAAGAGACCATTGTATTGAGAATCAAACGACAGAGAGGAAGTCAACTAGCTACTAACTATGAACCCGGAGGTCTATAAAAGACTACTCATGCATCATCAGGGAGGCACCAATGAGGATGATGAACCCCTCCGTGATGGTGTCTAGATTGGATCTGGTGTTTCTGGAACTTGCGGCGGCTGAAATTGGTCCCCTAGGGTTTCTGGAATATTGGGGTATTTATAGAGCAAAGAGGCAGTGTAGGAGGCCACTGAGGCGGGCACAACCCACCAGGCGCGCCCAGGTGGGTTGTGCCCCCCTCGGGGCACCACCAGGTGCTTCTTCGGCCCATTGGGTGTCTTCTGGTCCATAAAAAATCCACAAAAAGTTTTGCTGTGTTCAGACTTCGTTTGGTATTGATTTCATGCGATGTAAAAAACAAGCAAGAAATAGCAACTGGCACTTGGCACTATGTCAATAGGTTAGTACCAAAAAATGATATAAAATGATTGTATAACATCCAAGAATGATAATATAACAACATGGAACAATAAAAAATTATAGATACATTGGAGACATATTATGTTCCTAATCACAAATCTCATCTCCTTGCAATTTACATTATTTGCCATTTGCCTCTTGTTTTCATCTCCCCACTTCACAAAAAAATTGCCATTTTATTCGCCCTACTTTCTATTCGTCTTTTTTCTCGTTCGATCTTATGTTTGCTTGTGTTTCCATATGTCATCTATTTGCTTGCATCTTCGCTTGCTAAAAATCTATTGATATGGATCCCCATCCACTTGCTAACATTTTTAGAAGATCCAATCATGATGAACCAATTGCTAGTGAGTTGAGTGCACTAGATTATCTTTATGAAGTTTTGCTTGAGATTCATGAATCTGAAAATTGGGATGAAGAAATTTATGAAGTGATTCATGATAGCTCCTTGAATGAAAAGCATGATTGCTATGATTTTACTATAAATTCTATTAATGTCAATTGTGCTAATAATATGCAAAACCCCAAACTTGGGGATGCTAATATTGCCATGTCCACTACTTATTGCAATGATCATGATTGGGGTGATAATGATTCTTATGATCTTGAAAATTTATTTAAACCTAATGATGAATATGCTTGTGATAATGTTAAAAGTGGGTTCGGAAGAGTGCCAACTGTAGGTAAAAATAATCCCACACATTTGGAGAGTGTTCAACCTTATGATTTTTTTTTTATAAAAGTGGGCTTGGAGAGGTCATGACTTTATTTGATGATAATCCCAGTATTTTGGAAGAGTGTCAACTTTGCATGCATGTGGATCATGAACAGAATATTTTATGTGATAGTTATATTGTTGAATTTGATTATGATCCTACATGTAATTGTTATGAGAGAGGAAAATATGGTTGTAGAAATTTTCATGTTACTAAATTACCTCTTGTTATGTTGAGATTGCTATTGTTTCTTTCTTCTTCCTTGCATATGCTAGTTTTTGCTTGCCTTGATAATTTGTTTCCTTATGAAATTCCTATGCATATTAAGTATGTTAGACTTAAATATGTTTGTCACATGCTTTATGATGCTCTCTTCATGTTTCAATTACTATCTTTCATGTGAGCATCATTGAAATATTATGCCTAGCAAGGGGCGTAAAACAATAACGCTTGTTGGGAGGTACCTAGTGAATAAAATTTATTTTTGTCTTTTTCTTTCTGTTCTTGAGTGTTTGCACAATTATGCTACTATTATGATTGTGTTTTTATGTTTAATTAGTGTTTGTGCCAAGCAAAGCCTTTGGGATCATGTTGGGTGATAGTTGATTTGATCTTATTGAAAAATAGAAAATTTGTGCGTCAGTCACAGAATTATTAAAAATCACAGAAGCATGAAATTCTGAATTTTTTACAGAAAAGTTATATACAAATTTCCCACGGTGTTGTAAATTTTTAGAAATTTTGGAGTTACATAAGTATTCTAAGTTTTCAGATTGCTACAAATTGTTCTGTTTTTGACAGATTCTGTTTTCTTTGCGTTGTGTGCTTATTTTGATGTATCTATGGATTCTATCAGGGGGTATGAGCAGAAAAGTTGGAATACAGTAGATATAATGCAAAAATAAAATATGAATGGGTTTTCAACAGTACTTAGAGTAGTGATTTTCTTCGTTATACTAACGGATCTCACAAAGGTTTTGTTGAGTTTGTGTGATTGAAGCTTTCATGTTTTGAGTGAGATCATGATGGATGAAGGAATAAGGTGTAAGAAGAGCCTAAGCTTGGGGATGCCCCATGGTGTCCCAAGCTATTATCTAAAAGAGAAGCTAGCAACTAAGCTTGGGGATGCCCCGAATGGCATCCCCTCTTTCTTCTAACGACCATCGGTATTTTACTTGGAACTATATTTTTTTTGTCACATATCATGAGTTTTGCTTGGAGTGTCTTGTATGGTATGAGTCTTTGCTTGTTTTTCTTTTTTTGTGTCATCTATCCTTGCTGGACACACCTATTTGAGAGAGCCAAAATTATGCTATGATTTGTTAGAATTTCTCTCTATGCTTCACGTAAATCTTTTTGATCTATGGAATTGCTCTAGTGCTTCACTTATATCTTGTTTGAGCGCGGTGTGCTTTAGTATTTTTGAAGAAATGCTCTCATGCTTCACTTAAATTTATTTGAGAGTTAGTATTTTTTTAAGAAATTCTCTCATGCTTCACTTGATTTATTTTTAGAGAAGAAAGTTTTCATGATCATGTTCTTCACTTAGATTTGTTTGAGCTATCAAAAGCAACATATGAAATTAGTCCCAAAGTGATAGATATTCAAGAGGGATATAATAAAAAAATTCATGAAGATCATTGAACAAAGTAAACTTGATTCTTTGTAATAGTTTTGCGATATGATGATATAATATGTGAGTCATGTTGATGAGTAATTATGCTTTAGTAAGAATATTGATATTAAGGTTTGCGATTCTCTATGCAAGCACGAAAGTCAATAGTTATGCAATGAAATTACATCCTACTTATGGTGCATTATTCGGTGTTAGTTATGCTTAATGCTCGCTCAAGAGATTTTATTTTTCATTTCTTGGTTGGATGCTTCTCAATCTTTTGCTAGCCTTCACTTGTACTAAGTGGGACTACTTCTTGTGCATCCAAAATCCTTAAACAAATGTTTGCCATATGAGTCCACTATACCTACCTATATGCGGTATTCTTTTGCCATTCCAAGCAAATTTGTATGTGCCATCTCTAATCTTCAAAGTAAATTTCCTTTTTTTGTGCTCGTACAACTCATAAAATAGTAGGGGGTGGTTGATATTTTTCCATGCTAGATGTGTTATTCTCAAGATGAGTTATTCACATGTCATTCCACAAGAGTACGGCAAAGGTATTAGGGATGCCCAGTCCCGAAATGAAAAAATGAATCTACTTTATGTTGTCAAAAAATAAATTCCTTGGAAAGTGTTGGTATGGACGGCACCCATCGATTCAGTTAGGCGTGGAATGTGAAAGTATGGTGGAAAAAGGAATAAACTTTATTTTCTGTTTGGGAACCGCCTATGATATATCTAGCATGGAAATTATTGGGAACTACTCGATCATTTTCATTGATAGGAAAAGCATGCCACACTACTCACTGCAAAAAATGCACTTCCGTGATGATAATTGTTTGTCACAGTAGGTCACGTTTTTTGTCATGCATGTACATCCATGACGATTTTATGACAGAATCGAGATAGTCATACATGTGCTGTCGTAGAAGTGTTCCATGACATTACCAAAATTATCATCACGGAAGTGTCCACTTCCATGACAATAAATTGCGCATCATAGAATGCTTTCGTCAAGGGTGACCGACACGTGGCATCCCCCGTAACGGAACACCATTAAGCTATCGGGTCCGTTTTTGGATCCGATAATTCGTTAAGAGCCCCGACCAATGGGGATTTTCCACAGGTAAAATCATCATTGACTGGAGGAAAGACGTGTCGGCTCACCGTTGGGACAAATGTCATCTACTCATTGGACCCAAGGCGCCTACGATACGTCAACACATGGCACGGCCCAAGAGAGGCCCATTCCTGTGAAAAGGCCGGCCCATTTGACTTGGTCAAAAGGTGGCAGGCCGGCCCATGGAAAGCCTGTTAATGGTCTGTTCGCATATAGCCCATTTATAGCTCGCTAACCCAGGGCATGTTACGACCTCTCCGAATTAGGCCCAGTATCGTCACCTGAACCGTCCAATATGATTCCAGACCGTTTTAACTTCCGGCCCATGTATGGACCATGACGTCTTTCAGCCCATATGATGCCCTTTGTAACTCTTGCCCATTAACGGCCCGTGGTGAAATTGGCCCGTAATGAACAATGTATCACTTCATACCCATTAATGACCCATTATTCCATTGGGCCGTTTCCAGCCCAGGTTATCTTTCAGCCTTCTCAGGGCCCATTTATTCTTGGGCTCATTTCCAGCATTCGGTTACTTACGGTCCGTTACTGTCATTTTCTGCTTGTGGGCCAAATTCAGCCCGTGGTTACAGTCGGCCCGTTTTTGGCCCGTTAATACGTTCGGCCATTTCGTGTCAAAAAAACCCGTTGGGCTGTTTTCATAGAGTTATCAAATATTGCCTATTAACGGCCTGTTATGGTCCATGAATAGTACGACCCATGATTGGCGAAATGATGATACGCCCCGTAGAAGGCCCATGGATCCTACGGCCTGTAAAAGGCCCATGGATCCTACGACCCATAGAAGGCCCGTGGATCATACGACCCGTAGAAGGGCCATGGATCCTACGGCCCGTATAGAAGGCCAATGGATCCGACGGCCCGTAGAAGGCCCGTGGATCATACGGCCCGCAGGAGGCCAATGGTTACAATAGTCCGTGTGTAGCCATGATTATTTTGGCCTAGTTTCCAAAAATAGGTTATTGTGGCCACTAGGAAAACACAGAAAAAGAGCTGCAGTGACTACAAGCAAACAACTAAAGAAGACAATAAGGAAATAAATAAGCAAGCAATTAACACTAGCCTATTACCGCTATTACACATATTACATCCACTGGGCATCAAAATTCACCACCAGTGCAAATATAGGGAACAAAGCAGCATATTACATACACTGGCCGTCAAAATTGGCCACCAGTGCAAATAAACGCGGCAGCAAAACAAGAGCATAACCGAAACAACTTCAGAAGAGCTCAAGAAACGTTATCCTGGGTATCCACCATGCTGGCAATAAGCTTAGCAAGCTTATTAGCTTTGTCCTATTTGGCGCTAAAATCCTCCAACGCTTGCTGTTGCACCAGAAAGTATGCATATGAATGCTCTAGGGACTTCCGCAGTACTTCCGCTTCTTGTCGCAACACAGCTGATCGATGTCTTTCATCTTGTAGTTGAGACTCAAGAAACCAAACTGATTCAGACAGTGTGTTTGAATAGCTTGTGCAAGCGGTAGTGGCCAGTAACTCGAACACTAAACCAAGACAGGACTTTGGGGTTGTCTCACTGTCTTCGAGATAGTCTTCCTTAGCTGTTTTATTAGCTTTGTTGGAGACCAACAAGGATGTGTCACTATCCTGAACCTTATCTGCATTACTTCCTTTACCATTGCTTAATAAGGCACTCTTCCCCAATATTCTGTCAGCATTCTAAAAGAATAAACAAGCAGACACATAACAGGTTTAGCATGTACTAGAATATGAAACTCAGTTAGGTGAACCGGTTCATTAGTAAGGTGGACAGGATTAAACTACCAAGTCTTCTATTGCCAAGTACTAGTACAAAATAAAAGCATCAAACAAACATATATCTATGTCCTATGGTCACTTCATTGTCTTGCCAAATCAAAATAGAGACATGGTCCGAATCATATCAGTTCAAGACAAAGCAGCAGTGAAAGAATACAAAGTGTGGGAAACTACACGGCACAACAAGATTTCAGATGGGTACCACGGGTTTACATGTACAACAACACTATTGGCTCTGTTGTGATGCTAGGAGTGGGCATGATATGAGAAGTCAACTTTATACATAATTGACATTGAAATCAACAGAGCTATTGATAAGAGCAAACATGTTAAACAAACATGCATGAACATAACTGCTGTGCCATTGGAGTTTCGATTGGATCCTTCAATTTAAAAATAAGTGTGTGAGTAAATACAGTGATACAAGAGCAAAGCAGTATGCACGATAGCAATCATAGTTAAAAAAGGCGCACCTAAGCGAGGGCTTAAGCGCGCCTAGGCTCTAGGCGTTGGCAAAACGCATTGCGCATAACTACGCTTAATTTGTGCATAACTGCGCATAAGCATGCGCTTTGGTCAGTAAAGTGCAAGGCGGTGGCAAAATGCACAATTAACGCTTAGCGCTTTTTTGAACTATGATAGCAATGGAATCTTAAATTAGAAAAGTTGTTCTTCAGGTTTAAGCACTTGTTCTACATGAACAGAGTACAGTAAGACGCAAGAATATAGTACTTAAAAATAGAAAATGAGCTCATCGACCTTACCATATTCATGGTTCGGGACCAGTACAGAGCAAGGTGTTCCCAGTCATCGTCCAGTAAGTGTGTCTCAGGAGAACGTAAGGGAATTTGATGAGTTTCTTTGCCGGTGAAGTACGTTTTCTTTAGGTAATTCCGATACTGCCACCAAGCATTCTTGAAGATAGCAGAGGTATTAGCACAGGTTACCTCATCCTGAGTTTCCAAATCGGTCCTTCTCTATAGAGAGAAATGGGAAAACTTGTTGTATTATAACCATCATGGAGGTAGGATGTATGGGACAAAGCAAAGTAATTTCCATGAATAACATTACTTACACATAACTCCTGGACAAACACCTGCAACTGGCATTTTCTATCATCTTCAGTATAATATTTCCAAGATGGGAAGATACGCACATACAATTTAACAACATCAAATGCGATAGATGCTAAACTACGACTAGCTGGTTGTGCTTCCTCCACAGGAATAGGCGTACTAACTGGTGGAGTTGGGGTTTACCGTGGTAGTACTGGCCCTTTGGGCACTGGAGTTGCCTTACTAACTGCTCTTGTTTGCGACCTCTATGGTAGAGATGGTGTTGTTTCAACAGGAACTGGGTTACTATCTGCTGGGGTTGCGGTTAGATTGGGTGAAGCTGGTTCTCTATCCATCGCAGTAGGGGTACAATATGCGAGAGTTTGGGTTATGTGTGGTAGGGCTGGTTCTCGTGCATGTACAACTGGGGTGCTATCTCCACCAAGAGGTAGCACTGTTTTATTTGAAGACTGTGTTTTTAGTCCGCTAGATACTGGCATCACCTGCTCCAATTCAAATGACTGATAAATAGGAAACATAGTTGAATGTACACACATTGTATGAGAGATAGATAAAATAGATAGTCTGGAAAAAAGAGGGCATGAAATAGTTGACATGTATATTGTTTAACTAAAACGGATAGCATGCAATAATTTCACATACATTATGTCTATCTAAATTGGATAGCATAGCATAACATAATTCAAAGATATGATGAATAACTAAACAGGATCGCATGACATAATTCACCTACATGTTATCTAAGTAATCAGGATCGCATCATTTAATTCACATTTGTGATTTATATGCTAAACAGAGGGCATTCGATATGATGTCTGAACTAAGAACATGGTGTTGAATATTGTGTATATGATGTCTAAACTATGCAATGCAAGACACCATATGCATGATATGAGCAGTATAATCGTGCGAAGTTAGAGCATACACCTCGGTGGGGGAAAAGGACTAGTCATTTGTCTTTGAATCCATATCTGAGGAGCTATCGGGACCAAACAAGAGATCTCTTGTTGGGTCCCAAAATAGTTGAATAGTGGGCAGTACCATGTATTTACCACTAGTTTATGCAAGAGGGACCAGAAGCTTCATAAGAGGGATGTCAATGCCGTTGAGCCTGCGATTCCATGTTAATTGAGGTGGTCAAAACAGCCTATTGTGTGGAGCAGGGAAGATCACCCTCCCCGGGTAGATAATCCGGGTTACTTGGCCTTGCACTACAGGAATCAGGTAATTTGCCGTCTGTGGATCACAGACGGCAAAGGCCTAAATACAGATGGCAAAGAGTTTGCCGTCAGGAAGCAGACGGCAAAGTCAGACGGCAAAGATTAGCCGGCAAAGAATACTTTTCCGTCAGCATTTCATCGAACAGACGGCAAAGATTTTGCCGTCAGCCAACTACAGATTTGCCGTCTATCGAAAAAATAATAGACAGCAAAACCCTGTTCTTTGCCGTAAGTCAAAACTTGTTCTTTGCTGTCATCTAGACTAAAGTACATACGGCAAGGATTGTTTTTCATTTAAAAAAGGTGACGTCAGAGAAGAGCATCTCGCCCAGGTTCAGCTCAAGTAGATTTTGGATTCGACATGGGGTGCTGCCTTTCATTCATCGTAGGTGGAGTTACACAGAATATACAAAGTTGTCCTGAAAATTTACACAAAGGACCCTAGAAAGTAAAAAAATAAAAGCAATCAAGTCCTTCTCCATTGCAGGAAGAGGGACTTGACCGCCGGCCGTCCTTCTACTGGCCGGGGATCCACTACCGCCTTGCCCTGCTCGCCTTGCCGCGCCACCTCACAGTCGCCTGACCATCCTCTGCACCGGTGCCCGGCCATGCTCGCCACGTAGACGCACGGCCCAGCTCGCCCACGCCCTGCTAGCGCCAACCGCCCGCGCGTCGCTTACAGGGCCCTCCCGCGCTGGCTGCCCTGCCAGCACCAGCCAGCAGCACATGCCCATGCTGGCCGCGCAGCCGCACGGCCCTGCTCGCCTGCACCCTGCTCGCCTTCCTGGGGCAACGGGGCCGGCGACGCCCGTGGCGAAGGGGGAAGGGCGACGGGGACGGCAGAAGATGTCGTGGTGGATCCCGGCGGAGCTTCGGGCGACGGGGTTGAGGCCGGGGGCGACGGAGGAAGTGGCCGGGGCCGGCGCGAGAGGTGGTGGTGGACGGGCGAGGTGATGGCCGGCGGGCGAGGTGGTGGCCGATGGGCGAGGTGGTGGCCGGACGCCGGCGGAGCTTCGGGCGCGCCAGGGCCATGGCTGGGGGCGACGGGGACGGGGCCGAGGCCGGGGGCAAAGGGAGAAGTGGTCGGGGCTAGCGGGAGAGGTGGTGGTCGATGGGAGAGATGGTGACTGGTGACCGCGACGGCGTGTGGATAAGGGAGAGAAACCAGAGAGAGATCGTGGTGGGGGAGAGGATAAGGGAGAGAGTGCTGCACGTGGGGGTGTGAGGTGAGGCGTGGGCACAGGGTGTGTTTGGGCATGAGGGGATGTGTGGCTGAGATCCTGCCATGTCATCAATCCATGTGATCGATCCGCGTGATTTGTTTCTTTCTTTTCCGTCTTCATTTTTTATTCCAGACGGCAAAGATCTTTGCCGTCTTGCGTTTTATATTACAAACGGCGAAGTATGTTCTTTGCCATCTGTAATATAAAACGCAGACGGCAAAGATCTTTGCCGTCTACTTTTTCTATTAGATACGGCAAAGTACGTTCTTTGCCGTCTGTGTTTTTTTTTCGCAAACGACAAAGTTTATTTTACCGACAGTTTTTCTTTGCCGTCTACTGATGACGGCAAACCCTTTCTTTGCCGTCTGCCCGACGAAAAGCTGACGGCAAATACGTCCCCTGACGGCAAATTAGCTGTTTCCTGTAGTGTTGGTGGTGGCACCTCAGGTCGGTGGATATAAATTCACTAAGGTGCTCATGGATGGAGGCAGTAGCATCAAGATCGTCTAATATGAGACGTTTCGTCGGACGGGGTTGACTGATAAGAGTCTTAAACAATCCAACACTGTTTTTCATGGTGTTGTGCCTGGTAAGTCGGCATACCCAGTTGGTAAGATTGAACTTGAAGTAGCCTTTGGGGACGAATATGATTCCATGGCTGAGAAGTTAACTTTTGAGGTGGTTGAGATCAAAAGCCCATATCATGCTCTGTTTGGACGGCCGACTTATGCCAAGTTCATGGCTCGGCCGTGTTATGTGTATCTACAACTCAAGATGCCTTATAAAGGCACCATCACAGTACATGGAAGCCGGAAAATAGCACTGGAATGTGAAGAAGGAGATGCCGCTTATGCTGAGTCTGTTTGTGCGACAGAGGAGTTAAAGTTTATAAATATAATGTTGACCCGACAGGCATGACGTCTTTGAAGAAGCCAACTACGGAGCATGAACCGGTGTTGAAATTCAAGTCAGCTGATGGCACCAAGATGGTTGACTTTGTGCCTGGCGACTCATCCAAATAGTTCATCATCAGTGCCAACTTGGATCCAAAATAGGAAAGCGTGCTCATCGAGTTCATCCGTGAGAACCGGGACATCTTTGCATGGAAACCTTCTGACATGCTGAGTGTCCCGAGAGAACTCGCTGAGCACACTCTTAATATTGATCCGAAGTTCAAGCCGGTCAGGTAGTTTCTTCGACGGTTTAACGAGGAAAGGCGCAAGGCCATTGGAGATGAGGTGGCTCGACTCTTGGCGGCCGGGTTCATTGTTGAAGTTTTTCACCCAGAGTGGTTGGCTAACCTAGTGCTTGTACTCAATAAGAATGGCACCTGGCGTATGTGTGTGGATTACACCGATTTGAACTAGGCTTGTCCGGCCGATCCTTTTGCTCTCCCTCGTATTGACCAGATCATTAATGCTACAGCGGGTTGTGAGCATTTGAGTTTTCTGGATGCCTATTCAGGTTATCATCATATCAAGATGGCAGTCAAGGACCAGGAGAAGACAGGTTTCATCACTTCGTTCGGAGCCTTCTGCTATGTGTCTATGCCTTTTGGGCTTAAGAGTGCCCAAGCGACTTATCAACGGTGTGTGCAGAATTGCCTTCACAGTCAGATTGGGCGTAATGTTCACGCTTATGTGGATGATATAGTGGTGAAGTCCAGAGAGAAGGAAACCTTGGGAACAGATCTGAAGGAAACCTTTGGTAACCTCCGGGTCTACAAGATGATGCTTAACCCGGCCAAGTGTGTCTCTGGAGTCCTAGCTGGCAAACTCTTGGGTTTTTGGTGTCTAAAAGAGGTATTGAGGCTAACCCAGAGAAAATTAAAGCAATCACATCTCTGGCCAAACCGGTGTGCATCAATGACGTTCAGCGGCTGGCGGGTCGCGTCGCTGCCTTAAGCCGGTTAGGGGAGAAGGCAATGCCTTTGAATCAAATGATGAAAAAGGCGGATGACCTTCTCTGGAGTGATGCTGCTAACTCTGCTTTTGAGGATCTGAAGAAACAGCTCGCTGAGCCGCCGGTTCTTGCTGCTCCGGTTGAGAAAGAGCCGTTGTTGTTATATGTAGCTGCTAACTCACGTGTTGTCAGTGTGTCCATTGTTTTGGAGCGCAAGGAGGCTGGCAAGGAACATCCAGTCCAACGGCCGGTTTACTACGTCAGTGAGGTGCTGATTGAATCTAAACAAAGATATCCACATTGGCAGAAGCTCGTTTATGGGGTGTTCATGGCAAGCCGGAAGCTCAAACATTACTTTCAGGGTCACCCAATCACTTTGGTTAGCTCTGCTCCTCTAGGAGACATCATTCAAAATAGAGAAGCCAAAGGACGAGTCGCTGGGTGGGCTATTGAACTTGGGTCTCATGGTTTGAAGTATATGCCACGTACTGCGATCAAATCTCAAGCGCTAGTTGACTTCATTAATGACTGGACAGAGTTGCAGATGCCAGAGGAGAAACCAGACAACACATATTGGATGATTCATTTTGATGGGTCCAGACAGTTGGAAGGCTCGGGGCTGTAGTTGTTTTAACTTCTCCTCAAGGGGACAAGTTTTGTTATGTGCTGCGATTCCTTGTACTAACAATGCAGCAGAGTATGAAGCCTTGCTCCATGGTCTTCGAATGGATAAAGAGATGAGTCCGGTGCCTTGGCGATTCATATTTGGTGGCTCAACAAGTGTCAGGCAAGTGGGATTCCAAGGATCCTCTCATGGCGGCTTATTGCCACGAGGTCGACGCTGTTGCAGGGAATTTTAAGGGTTATCAAGTGGAACACATTGACCGCAGAAAGAATGAAGCGGCCGATGCCTTAAGCCGGTTGGGATCTCAGTGTAAGCCGGTACCCCCTAACACCTTTTTGGATGTTTTACATAAACCATCTGTTAAGTTGCCTATAGAGGAAGATTTGGCCATTCCTGACCCGGAGGCACAGTTTGTGTCGGCTACTCATGTTATTCCAGATTGGACAGTACCGTTCCTGGATTACATGACCCGGGGCGAGTTGGCAGAGCACGAGACCCTGGCCCGACAGATAACCCGGCGGTCCAAGTCAATGAAGATTTCTGACGGAGAGTTGTATCATCGCAGCGTCACTGGAGCGTTTCAGCGTTGTGTTTCTCCAGAAGAAGGTCAAGAAATACATCGTGAGATCCATGAAGGGGATTGTGGTCATCACGCCAGGTCAAAGTCTCTTGTGGCCAAAGCTTTTCGTCATGGTTTTTACTGATTAATGGCTCACGCTGATGTAGAGGATCTGGTCAGTAGGTGTGATGGATGTCAAAAATTTGCACGACGAGCGCATGTGCCGGCTCAAGAGTTGCGGATGATTCCAATCACTTGGCCATTTGCGGTTTGGGGGCTTGACATGGTTGGACCTTTCAAAAGGTCTAAGGATAAAAAGACACATCTTTTAGTGGCAGTTGACAAATTCACAAAATGGGTTGAGGCAGAGCCAGTGAGTAAGTGTGATGCAGCCACGGCGGTTCAGTTCATAAAAAAGGTGATTTTTTGCTTTGGTTTTCCACACAGCATTATCACTAACAATGGCACTAATTTGTCCCAAGGCATTATGGAGGAGTTTTGTGAACGTGAACACATCCGGCTTGATGTTTCTTCCGTAGCTCACCCTCAATCTAATGGTCAGGCTAAGAGAGCAAATTAGGAAATCTTAAAAGGTCTCAAGCCCGGATTATGGTTCCCTTACAAAGGACGCTGGGCTGTTGGGTAGAGGAATTACCCTCGGTACTGTGGCGTATCAACACCACTCCTAACAGGTCTACAGGTTATACACCTTTCTTCATGGTTTATGGAGCGAAAGCAGTGCTGCCCAGTGACATCTGTCATGACTCGCCTCACGTGGCGGCTTACGTTGAAGCTAATAATGAACAAGCCCGACAGGATGCACTTGACTTGTTAGACGAGGAGAGAGACTTGGTGGCGGCTCGATCAGCAATTTATCAACAGGACCTGCGTTGTTATCACAGCCGCCGGGTTAAGTCCAGGACCTTTCAAGAAGGTGACCTGGTGCTTCGGCTCATTCAGGATCTGTCGGATGCACACAAACTATCCCCGCCTTGGGAAGAACCTTTTGTGGTCAGTAAGAATTTAAACAATGGGTCATATTACCTCATTGACGTTCGAGAGCACAAAGACTCACGTAAGTCGGAGGAGGAGACCCGCCGTCAATGGAACTTTGCTCAGCTTCGGCCATACTACACCTGAGCTACCGGCTCTCGTCATGTACATACTTTGACGTTGTATATATTATGATAAGTAATAATGCAGGACCTCTGCCTTTTTCCTCTTCAAAGATCATATATCTTTACCATTTTCACTATTTACATGACTATTAAGGAGATGATCATATCTTAATCTAGTTTAACCTTTTTGGTCCAGCTTATGATCGTATTCGAATCTAGATGTAAACCACATGGTCACTTGGGGGCTTCCTGTTCAAACATAGGTCATATTCGAACCAAAGACAACATAACTGTCGTAACCCTCTTGATCAGCTCAAAGCCAAACTCACTAGGGGGCTTCTTGAACGTATCCGAATCATAGCTTAACCCCTTTTTGGGTCTGACTTGGATCGTATTCGAATCAGGGTCGTTAAAAACCTCTCAAGGTCATTTGGGGGCTTCCTGTTCAAACATAGGTCGTATTCAAATCAAAGAGAACATAGCTGTCGGTACCCTCTTGATCGGTGCAACGCCAAAGCCACTAGGGGCTATATGATCGTATTTGAATCTTAGCTTAACCCCTTTGGTCTGGTTTACTGATCATATTCGAATCAGAAACCCCCAAATTTATGTTGTTGGAAATTTTCTATTATTGTCTTACTGGCTTTTTATTGTCTTAAATTTAAATTATCTGTAGTATTTTTATTTAAGCCGACTTGATTCTTTGACAATAAGCCGCCAAAGGCATGATATTCATCAGGTGTATGGAAGCATTGACTTCTCAAAAAGATTGGGTCATCAAACTCATCATCCGGATCATAAAAACCGGCAGTCCGGAAACACAGGTATGGTAGTGTTGTTTACGAACAAGTTTTTTAGCCTTATTTACCTTTTCAAATAAAGACATATACCGGGTGTTTTTGACCCATCCGGTGTTAAACCGCCAGGCCAGCTCTGTCATTTTTTTGTAGGAGCAAAGTTCAAACATTGCAGATATAACCATAAATATGATGCATGTACATATTTACATCACGAGCAAAGAGTCATACGCAGCATCTTATGCACGATGGCATAGGCAAAATATGCAGTTTTTAAACTAACCTATTACAAGGCATTAAAGAGCCCAAAAGGGTATTGTTTCTCTCTCTTAAAACAGGTCCTAAGCTAAAAGCAGGATTGTTCATATGGTTATGACTCCCCCCTGACCGGTTCATCTCCCTCCACTTGTTGAAAGCTGGAATTAGACGACTCAAAGCCGTTCAGAGCAATGAACTCAGCTTCATCATCAATTAACCGGCCGGGTCAATCTCTGGGGCAAATGTATGTTGGCGAACCGGTGGGATAAGATCCATCACTTTATCAGAGGGAGTCGCCATCTTCTTATTCTCCAAATCAAAACCCGGCTGATATTTATCAACGTTGGTCTCATCTCCAAGAATGGTGGCTTGAGGTCGAACTCCCCTCACGCAGGCAATGAAGTCATCCTGCTCAAATAGAGTCCCGTCTTCCTTCACAGTAGGGTACCCCTTAGCTACATCCGCCGGGTTTAGATCTGGCACCCAGGCTTTGGAGCGGCTCAGGGCAGTCAGGGCTCCGGCTCTGGCACATGATCGTTTGACCTCTTGAAACTTGGCGGGTAGGATTGAAAATTTCTTCAAGACATCGCTCAACCGATTGGGTCCTTGGTTGGCAGGAGGGATAGCAGCAAGTGCTTGTTGAGTGCTAGTATACAACTGCTCCACTAAGGTATAAACCGCCTTCAGTTTGGTCACACTATCTTGGTTAAGATTTTTCCTTCATGGACCTGTGAATATTTTTTAAACAAACGGTCAGCAGGCGGCTTATATTCCAGGTCAAAATAAAGTATAAGTTATTAACACAGATGAATTACCAAAGTTGGAGGAGTCCATTTGAGACACCCGGTTCTTTAAGCCAGTGAGTTCCGTGGTAACCTCTTCAAGTGCCGCTTCAGCTTTTTCAGCACGTTATTTCAGCAGCATCTTTTCTTCGGCCCAGGATTTCTTATTTGCCGTCAAGCTGGTCTTCAATTTTTCTGTCTCAGAAAGACTCAATTTGAGTTTAGAGTCAGCAAACTTGATTTCTGCCTCTTGATCCGCCAGCCGGGTCTTTGCATCAGTTAATTGGGAGCCCAATTCAGATAGAGCGTTCTACAAAACATACACAGGTGTGTCAAGGCTTAAACTAAAAGTTATAAGGGTTCAAGTCTCAAGTACTATACACCGCAATACCACTTGACACTTGGGGGCTAATGTCTGCCAAAGCAATTTTTACTACTCTTATATATTTCAAGTCCCAAGTGCTTTACAAAGTAACAGCACTTGGCACTTGGGGGCTAATGCATAATATTCAGAAAGTCTCTCAAGATTAAGTTGGATTGCAGTACTTATCGGGACTAGTAAAATACAATTATAAAGCTAAGTACCGGTTTATTTATGATAAATTGAGCCGGCCCTTGGGGACTACAGGTCAAGTTTTGTGCTACTCTATTGGAATTTTAGAAGCAAAGTATCAACCTATATCAGAAAGTCTACAGATCATTCAAGATCATCATCTGAAGACTTGGGGGCTGACAGAATATAAGTAAGCCGGGAGACATACCTCATATTTTAGCTGTAATTGCTTGACCATCTCAATTTCCGACTCATGGCTGGAATGCACATGACTGAGATAGCCGGACAGTATGTCACTAGCATTCAGATGAGTATAGTGAGTGATATCCAACTGTACTTTCTGCCTTTCTAAAGCCTCTTGTTTGGCAGAATGCCTGGCTAGCACAGTTGGATTACCCGGCACAACAAATCTGCTGCTAGTGATCAGAACGTCATGATCAGAAGACATTGGCGGGTTAGCTGAACCAAATGGTCTGGCGGTAGAGGGGTTAACAATGGTATCATCAGCTGACGGCTCAGGAGGGTCCAATTGAGTATCAACAGCCGGGTCTTCTGGTGCTTCAGTTCGAGGTGGAGAAGTTGGCATGGCCGGTTCAGGTGCAAGAATTGACGGGTCTTCCGCCGTTTTAATCACCTTGGCCTTCTTGGACTTGGCTTGACCACTAAGAAATGTTTTATGAGACAGTTAGTATAATGATGCAGTTTTAAAGTTGCAGAGGAAAGACGATTTTCCTTACCCAGGGGCAGTCTTGAAAGCCGGAAATTGAGTCTGGGATGAGTCGCCAGACGAGCAACAAACCTCCTGTAGAAGGTAAAGTCAGTGATGCAAGATAATAGATTCCTTAATAAAAGCAACATAGGAAGATGAAAGAAACCTCATTCTGGCACTTTCGATGAGTTTGTTGTAAAATGGAAGGCGGTTCATCGTCGTTCCAGGCCTGACGGCGGCTCTCATGTTGCTGCTTTTTCAAAAGAAAATGAGGGTCCAAATAAGCCAAAGGGTGCGAAAACCTTACTTGCCGGGTTACCAGTCAAAGTTTCTGTCTTAGCAAATGGGCTGAGTCGGAGGAAATAGTTACCTCTTCTTCTACGGCCTGACTGACCCCCGTGTCATCCTGGCACTAGTCAATGTCAATAAGGTTATTAAAAAACTAGCCAAGGGAGACAGGGGCTACCTCCGACTCAGAGTCATCGTCAAGCTTTAACAGGTCCTTAGCAGTGCTCCTTTTCTTCTTGGACCTCCGGGTCGTCTTCCTGGCGGCTATGGCGGCGACTCTAGCCTTCTTGGCGGCCTCATGGTCATACTTGGCTTTCCAGAAGTCGGATTTGGCCTGTAAACAAATAAACATGATAAAAGGTCATGCAAGTATTTAAAATTGCTGAGGAAAATACAAAGAGAAAGAGGTCTGGGTTTTTTTACCTCTGGCGCCGGGTTAAGTTTGTAGAAGGGGTTTAACCCGACTTTACTGCACTATTCATATTTGCCATTTACTGGGAGGGTTGACATCGAAACAATATCTTCTTTAGTTAGTTGAACGGAGCTGTGATGAAGAGTGTCATCTGGGCCTCCGCCATAGTCATACATCAATTTGGATCGGCGGCTTAGAGGGATGACCCGCCACGAGATCCAGCAACGGGTCAAGTCAACTCCGGTTAAGCCATTCCCCAATAAGGCGTTAATCCTTTTGATAGATGGAATAAGCTTCTTGCGTTCAGCGGCAGTAAGCTTATCAGGGAGCACAAAATTGGAATCCAGACGCTCGGCGCGATAACCCAGCAGTGGTTTTTCGTTGGCTGGAGACGTATCTTGACAATAGAACCATGTCTAATTCCAATCTTTGGGATGACTCGGTAAGACTATTAAGGGAAAGACGGCACCCTCTCAGCGCTTAATTGGTACACTCGTTCTGGCGGTTCGGATAAAAATATTCTCTTAAGAGTTCCATAGTCGGCTCTTCTTGAAGATACACCTCACAGAGAACGTGGAAATTGCAGATATTGGATATGGAATTGGGTCCAAGATCTTGAGGGTGAAGTTTGAAAAAATGAAGAACGCCTCTGAAGAACTTTGGGGGTGAAAAACCCCGATTCATGTGGTCAGAGAAGACAATAACTTCACCGTCTTTGGGATTAGGCCGTTCCTTGTCCGGGTCAGGTGCACGGTAAGACATAACATTCTTCCCTGGCAAAAATCCTATGGTGAAGAATTCCTTCAAGTTATCCTTAGTTACTGTGGAGGGGACCTAGTTGCAAACAGTTGGTGCTTTGGACGACATGATGAAACAAAATGAAAGGAGAGTGATGTGCCGGTTCAATCCAATGATGAAATTAAAAGTTAGATGATGATGATGGTACAAATAAGTAATGGCGGCTTACGTAAGGGCTAATGTCATATAAAGGAAAAATGAGCCGGCGCCATAAGCCGCCATGACTATAGATATTTGAGAAATGCCAAAAACAGAATTGGCTAAGTGTGGAGACAAACAAGTTTCCTAATTTCTTGATATTATTCTGGATCAAATGGCCATTCAAAATGGAAAATATTCTAGATCTAAAAATCTAGCACAGATGAGTTTGTGAGTTCTAATGAGGCCTTTGTACCAGAAAAAGGGATCTACTGGTATCAAGAATGGGCGCAAAACAACTACCGCACGAGTATATGTTCTTTTTGGATCAAGAAGAAGCTGCAGTGGAAGAACTACAAAGAAACTATGATGAACTATGAAGAACACGCAGAAACCTAGAAACCCTAATGCGGATCTGAGGAACAGGAAGGTAAACACTTACAACCATGGATCTTCTGCGGAGGTCATCGCCGTTCTCTCGACTGATTCAGGTTGATGCAGCGGCCAAGGTCGATGAGGACGAGGTGCTCTGTGACGGCGGCGGAGCTCGAGCAGTGGTAGGGTTGCGAGAGGAAGAAGACGAGGAGAGAGTAGAATGAGAAAGACCAGGGTGTGGCTATTTATAAGGGAATAAGAAAGCAGGCAGGCGTGAAAATCGAGGAAGACCCAAATAATGATTATCCAACTAAACGGACACCTTGATTCTTGGAAGACATATAAGGATAAAGATCCGTTGAAGATGACATCATAGCCAGTTTTCGTGTTTTCAAAAGATGACGTCATGGAGGGTTACAAAGTTTTACAAAAAGAGAGGGATAAATTTTGTCAAAGTGTTGAAGATTGACAAAGAACAAGGTTCAAGTCAACCTTGGGCCTAATGTTGGGGATATAGCTATTAGGTATGACCCGCCCAGGAGGGGCCGGGTCAACCTCAATGGCGGGTTACAAAAGAAGCCAAGTGATATTCAAGGTGATAGTTTGTTAAGACTTGTAGAAGGCCTAAGCCCAGAGGCGGCTTAAGGCCCAATATTGTAAACTGCCATATGTAAGGAAAGACCTGTAAAGAAAGGCATATAAAAGAAGTCGCCGAGCCGGACACGTTTTATGAGCCAGCCGGGACTCTGTAGGCCGCCAGGCGTCAACCCATGTATATAAGGGGACGACCCAGCGGCGGCTTAGGACAAGAAACAACAACTCGAAGCCAGGCAAAGCAGATTTGCTCCCTGGTCATCGAAACCCCAGCAATTCCAACACAACTAGACGTAGGCTTTTACCTTCATCATAAGGGACCAAACTAGTATAAACCTCTCACGTCCTTTGTCCCGATTAACCCCTTTAAGCTTCCTAGTTGTGATGGCCCTACGACTAAGTCCTCTTGCTAGGACATATGATGTGAAAATTCCACGACAGGATCAGAATAATATTCTGATCACAACACGAACTTCCCGAGTAACGCGTCTGACCTTCCCCGAGTACTAGGTTGAACTTCAGCTAAAAGGTGTCCAAATGGGGCTTGTGATATACCGTTGGAAAGCTATGGACACGAGTATCATGACCCAAGTTAAATTTTTGGCAAAATGTAAGCGGTTTAAGAGCAGTTTTGAAAACCGTTTTTTCTTCATACAAAAACGTGAATCGTATTTTCAATCGCATTTCTAAACCGTTTATTGGAATGACGCAAATAATATGGTGTTGGAAAGCTGCTGCAAAACTGCTCCTTCGACATGTTGAAAGTTTTCTCTAATTCCCTATGGATAAAGAGTAATTTGCAAAATCATAAAATTTCGCAAACCGAACAGCCGAGTTCGTATTTTCAATGTAATTTCTAAACGGCTAATCCAATTGAGGCAAATGATATGGCGTTGGAAAGCTTGCGAAAATGCGCTACTTTTTCGTGTTGAAAGTTTTTCCTAATTTTGGACGGTTTAAAAGTAATTTAGAAAACGGTACAAGTTCCATTGAGATTGTATTTCAAGCTAATTTTTTAACCGTACATCCGAATTCAACAAATGATATGGCACTGGAAAGCATGAGGAAATGCGAAACTTTTTTGTATATATTGTTTCTCTCAATTCCTTATTGTTTTAAGTCAATTTTGAATAGGGATAAAAACGTATTTCTGCCGTAATTTCTACAAACGTTATCGGCATGGGGCAAATAATATACCGCTGAAAAGCTATGGAAAATGCGAAACTTTTCATGTTGATGGTTTTCTCTGATTCCTAGCCGTTTTTAAGTAATTTCAAAAAAACGGCAAGGTCATGCATTCTGCCTTTATCGTGAAACGAATTCTTCGAAAATGCACCGCGTGAAGAACTTGAACTTCTCGGCATGTCTACCCGAACTTCACTCTGTTTTTCACGTGTTTTTTTTCTTGTAGATCTCCATCCATTGCTAGTAGCTCTCCATCCATTCACCAAAATTGAGCAGGTGATATACCGAATGGAAAGCTGCAGTAAACACGCAACTTTCCCCTGTTGATCATTTTTTCATACTCACGACGATTTTAAATGTTTTTCATCTAAAATTCATTCAGCGTAGTAGTTGAACTTCTTGCTGTTTTCACGTTGAACTTCTGTGACGTATTTTTGGATGTCTAAATACACAGTGATCATCTCTCACAAGAATTTTTTAAACTTTTCCTCGCCGAGCACTTGAACATGTAGCAACCATTTTTTCGTTTATGACTTGTTTTTAAAAGTTTAAAAAATGGCGTTGTGTTTTTAATTTTTTAAACATGTAAATCCTTGGTTTTAATCAACTCCGAACTTCTGTGTTATTTCAATTTGAACTTCACCTTTTTATATTTTGATTAAAGAATTGTATTCGATTTTTATACGAAAAAATCAAGCATGGAAATACAAGGTGAACCTCTCTCGCAAGGATTTTTGAACCTCCCTGGACAGAGCACTTGAACTTCTTTCAACAAACATTTTAAGCTTTTATTTTTCTATAGTTTTATTCTCACCTGAAATGCATTCCTTGCACTAGTTGAACTTCTCGTTGTTTCACCTTGAACTTCTCTCACATATTTTTGTTCAACCTCTCTCACAAGAATTTTTGAACTTTCTCGGGTCGAGCACTTGAACTTCTAGCAACAAATTTTTTGGACTTTGCCTTTTTATTCTTTTTTCTCTCATACAAAATGCACACCACACAGTAAATGAACTTCTGACAGTTATCAAACCGAACTTCTCTCTATTTCACTCTTATAACAGAAAAAGTCTGAGTTTTTTATATACATCGAACCTCTGTAACTTCTTATTTGAACTTCTTTGTGTATTTTTTTAGAAATGTGAAAATTAGAGTTCTGTTAGAAACATCGAACTTCTTCGTTATTTTCAATTGAAATTATAGGTTTATTCTTTAGTAATTGTAAACTTTGAACTTCTTTGTCATTTCAATTTGAACTTCACCTTTTTATATTTTGAGTAAAGAATTGTATTCGATTTTTATACGGAAAAAATCTAACATGGAAATACAAGGTGGAGCTCTCTCGCAAGAAGTTTTGAACTTCCCCAGAAAGAGCACTTGAAGTTCTTCCATCAAACCATAAAGCTTTTATTTTTCTCTTCTTTTATTCTCACCTGAAATGCATTCCTTGTAGTACTTGAATTTCTCGTTGTTTTCAATATGAACTTCTGTCGCATTTTGTGTATACGTCGAATCACACCCAATTGAAGGCCAGACATGATTTTTTGCCATTTTCAAACATGTAATTGGAGGTAGGATGTCCTGCAATATAAATTTTGAACCGTGCATGGAGGAGCACGTGAACTTCTTCTAGATTCATCTATTTTGTGAAAAATCTAAATTTTTTATAGACATCGAACTTCACCATTTTTAAAATTTGAACTTCCTAGTTTTATTGGTTAGTAACGGGGAAAATGCTTTTTTTATATAAACAATGATACCGCACCGTTATTTTGATTTGAACTTCTAGTTTTTATAGAATGGGGAAAATTAGTTTTTATACAATCTTTTGAAATGCTCCTCTTTCTAATTTGAACTTCTCTGTTTTTTTACAAACGGGGAAAATCCGTTATAAAGATTTTTGAACTACTTTTTTTATCTTTGTGCTCAAATTTTTTGAACTTCCAAATTTGTCTTTTTAGATATTAATACTTCATTTTTTTTATGTTGACCTGGTTCGGTTTTTAAATTTGAACTTCTTAGAGGCGCGGCATTTTTATGCATTTTTTGCTTTTCGGTGAAATGGCCTAGGCGGTCCCTTTTTTCATTTGATGATTTTTCTTCTGTACATGGTACACGTGAACTTCAAAATTTCTGAAACATGAACTTCGCATGCTTTGTATTTTTTTTCATGAAACTCCATAGTTTATATTCTTTGAATTCCATGATTTTTCTGTTTGCTTTTTTTTGGTTTGAACTTCGATGTTCGTTACACCCGAACTTTCGAAACCACACCTTTTTATACACATTTTCCCTTGAATCCAACATTTGCAAAAAACAATAGGAAAATTTGGGTCAATTCTCATAAGCAATAGGACAAACATTTAGAGGGCACCCATAATAATTTTTTTGTTCTATTCAGTGTACTACGCACAAGCACATGCACAGCACATCCACACAAAAATTTGTCTCACCTAAAATGAAAAAGATTTCAGTGTCACACGACGACCTTATTAGCATCACGAATTAGAGAATATGTACTTTTCAGTACATCTTTTTCAGAAATCCACCTTTTTTTTGATGCGAACTTCAATTTCTTTTAATATATGAACCTCATTGTGAATTTATTTTATTTTTGCACATGATTTTCGTACACAAATTTTTTATCGTATTACATATTTTGAACTTCTTCATTTCTTATTTTTGAACTTCTTCCTCTTTCTCCTATATACACAAAAAGAACATAAAACCAGCCATTATTTGACAAAAAATACACACAGAACGCGCACGCGCACACACACAGTGTTCTTGTAAGTATAACGTGAAACGGGTAGATGCCATCAACTCATACACAAGAACAAAGAAAATCAGAGATCTCTAAAATGGTCACACATAAAGAGAGAGGATGAGATCTGCCGCACACATTTTTTAGGAGATTTGCCGCAAGATTTTTGTTGTTTGCTCATAGCAAATCAGAGCGGGGTCACACACAAAATGAACAAAATAAACAAAACAATCAGGGAGGATTGTACTAATTGTAGAATCTGCACAAAAAACAATCCTTGAACTTCTAGGGGAGATGGACGAGAACGACGTTCATAAGGCCACACAGGCCAAAACAGAAGAACCATTGGGAAGGGGAGAGGTGCTGCACCGGCGGCTGGAGCCAGTAGGGGTTGAAGTGCTTTTCGAGAGCAGGGCAGCGGGAAAGAAGCATAGGTCGTGGGGGCGCGTCACCGGCGGCAGGTGCCTATGGGGGAAGGTCGATGTGGCAGTTGCTGGAAGGTCGCGGAGGCAGGCGGGGATCCGGGGCGGCCGCAGGATGGGGCATGTGCCGACTGCAGTGGGTAGTCGAGCCGGATCTGGGAGGAGGCCGCCGGCAGTGTTGCGGGAGGAGGCGCTCCAGGGATGTGGACTGGCGGGTGGATGTGGTAGCACGATCCAGGTAGAATGGAGACGGTGGCGGCATGATCTGTGGAGGGTGGCGGCAGTGTGATCTGGGGCAGCGCGATCCGGGGAGGACGGCGGCGGTTGTGCGATCCGGGAGGACGGCGGCGGCTACGCAATCCGGGGAGGACGACGATGGCTGTGCGGCCCAGGGAGGACGGCGGTGGCGGCCTGATCTGGGAGGGACAGCGGCGGCTGCGCGATCCGGGGGAGGACGACGGTTGCCCGATCCAAGGAATAGATGCGGGTATCGATGGGGTGGGGGTGGATCGTGTGGTTTGGTTTCTTTTCTCTATAACGTGCACAACTGCGAGAGTTCAGGAACACCACCGCGGCTCCTATATAGGGCACGTCGTGATCCAAATAACTATATACACGCTAGAGGCTCAGCGTTCCTTTGCTAGGGTTTGCTATATTCACAGTCTCTCACCCTCTTCACCAGATCTAAACAAGACTGCGTTGTGGCCTCTGGCTCTCTCACCCCCCTCAGAGCTTGCGAAGGAGGCATCCGGATCCCATCGCATCGGGAAGGGGAGGAGGTGCAGCGTTCACTCTATCACCTTCGACGAGGGAGGCAATCCACTTCCGGCTGCGTTTTTCTCTTTCACCCAGCGCTTGTGCGGGAGGGCCACCGACCCCTTCTTCCTTGCTGTCATACATAGTGAGGGCAGATCCGACCTCCCGCCGCACGCCTTCCCACATCCCTACGACCCTAAGGTATAAGTTTCTTTGAAACCGTCATTGGTCTAGCTGCGTGCGGATATTTTTCGATTCTGTAGTCGAATCTAGGTCTTGGTTCAAAGAGGAAAGAAGGGTGCGGTGGGGTGGAGCATGAATCTAGGACGTGGTTCAATGAGGAAGGAGGGGGGAAAGTAGTATATACTAGCTATCCAGCCGCTTTGTTGGTCGAAAAGGGAAAAGGGGGGTAACCCAGTACACACATCCATAAGGAACCGAACTCTTTGTGGAAAAGGGAAAGAAACTGGGGGTCGGGTAGTTTGTGTAGGACTAGATTTGCTGCCCTCACATAGGAAAAAGTTTCAAAGAGAACAAATATGGGACCAATGCAGATATGCTGCTTGGCTACATACTATGCATCACCCATTTATACGTGTGGACGCACATGGTGCTGGCATGTCCCATGTCCCAGCCACATGATCGTGCAGTGTGTTTTGAGATGTTGTGCTACTTGTATTGGTATTGTTTTAAATAAATGTTGAATTGAAGCTATTGTATTGCTCTCTTTTCCCAATAAGTAGTGAACAAAAATGGTACCAACCCAGACATGATGCTTGTTGCTTTGTTACAACAAACTCTGCATCGCCCCCTTTATAAGTAGATGGAAGCACATGGTGTTGTTGCGGCCACTCGCCCTGGAACTGTTTATGCTTTTTCTTAATCAAATGTTGATGGTAAAATTAAGCAATGGCACTCTCAGAATTAACTACTGAACTATTTTAAGAGAATTTCTCTGTTAATATGAATCAATGCAACCGTTTTACAAATGTACTGTCCTATACTTTGTTTTCCATCATGATAAGGTAGATCCTTCTTTTTGTTACCGCATGTTTCATCCTCCTTTATTGGCAGTAATTGTTTTGTTTTATGCCTCTGTTAAATCAGGGATATCTATTCCACTTGTTGCTATAGCAAACTTAAATGTCACACTGGCGACTTTACTTGATTTCAGTGCAACTGCACAAAACGAGATTTGATTTCCTATTCGTGTTGGCAGATTCATACGTGATCTTGTGTGCGTCATGATAGGTTGGTACTTGCCTTCATCCAGAAGATCGTGTAGTGTGTTTTGAGATGTTGTGCTACTTGTATTGGTACTGTTTTAAATAAATGTTCAATTGAAGCTATTGTATTTTGCTGTCTTTTCCCATTAAGTGGTGAACAAGAATGGGACCAACCCAGACATTATGCTTGTTGCTTTGTTACAACAAACTCTGCATCACCCCCTTTATAAGTAGATGGAAGCACATGTTGTTGTTGCGCCCACTCTCCCCTGGAACTGTTTATGCTTTTTGTTAATCTAATGTCGCTGGTAAAATTAAGCAATGCCACTCTCAGAATTAACTACTGAATCTTATTTCAAAACTGCAACACTTGTTAGGGATTGGCGGGATTACCATTTTTGTGGCCGCATGTTTCATCCTCCTTTATTGGCCAGTAATTGATTCCTTTTTTGCCTCTGTTAAAACTGGGATATCTATTCAACTTTTTGCTATTGCAACATTTTGCTTCGCTTAATTTTGGTGGAACTGCACAAAATGAGACCGGATTTCCATATATGTGTTGAGATCTCTTTTAGATCCTCCTCAGGAGTTGTTTCAAATCTTGGTCTTGAAAGGTCAGTACCTACTTTCCTCAGAATTAACTACTGAATCTTAGTTCAAAACTACAACACTTGTTAGGGATCGACGGGAGTACCATTTCTGTTAGGGATCGGCCGGAGTACATGTTTAAGAAATCTATTGTTCAAATAATATGTCTGTTATTATATATCAGTTATAGTGTTATACAAATTGTACTATCCTACTTTGTAGTTCTTTCTACATGTTTAACCAAGGTATTGTTAAGATAATGTCTCTGTTAAAATGAATCAGTCGCATTGATTTAGGAACGATACTTTTCTGCTTTGTCGTTCTTTATACATGTTGAAACAAGGCATTGTTAAGATAATGTCTCAGTTAATATGAATGAATCACACTGATTGAGAATTGCTAGTCTCCTGCTTTGTTTCCCATTAAGATAAGGTAGATCAGTAGATGTTTTTCTTCTGGGAGTACAAGTCATCAACCGTTATTTCTCATTAATTGTTTCCCTTGTACCTATTGTTGCTTACAAGGATATCAAAATCGGTTTTATTCCGACTTTGATTTTAGTTGAACTGCACAAAAGGAGCCAATGTGTCTAAGGCAAACTGCTGCATTAGTGGGTCCAGTTGGTCTTACCACTTTGTAGAAAGAAGTAGTCACTGTTTGCGCTACATTACACAAGGAATGATCGAGAAGCTTTACAGAGTATTAGTAGACGCTGGTGACATGACTAGTCTGCAGAGAGCATAGGAAACTCTAGAACACATGGACTGCACTAGGCAAAAAGTGCCCAAACTTGTACAGGAAGCCAGGACAGGACTCCAAATCTGTCAATGTTATTCTAAGCAACAATGATGGGGCATCTGGGTATGGTAATCTTTTTACCGTACTTTTAGTTTGTTAGTCCACCGATTGGTGGGTTGACACTGGGGCCAATATTCATGTGTGTGCTGTTGTGTCTTTGTTTTGTTGCAGCATATAAATACAATATCCACAGGGATGCTCGGCTTGACTTCAGTGGAACTTCACAAAATGTCCAGATGGTTTGTGTCCTCCGTAATACTTCAGCATGCACAATACATCGAATGGTTCTTTAATCATTCGTTGTCACCTTGAGCCACCGGACTATATGTGTGAATGGTGTTGCCAGCGTCGGACATTAAGAAGGGTAAGAAGAAAGACAAAAGGAGAGATGGATGCTTTGCTTGTGGTTCGGAAGAACACTGGGCAAACAAGTGCCGAAGCAAGTACCAAGAAGCCAGGACAGGACTCCAAGTCTGTCAATGTCACTCTAAGCAACAATGATGGGGCATCTGGGTATGGTAATCTATTTACCGTACTTTCAGTTTGTTAGTCCACCAATTAGTGGGTTGACATTGGGGCCAATATTCATGTGTGTGCTGATGTGTCTTTGTTTTCTAGCAGCATATAAATACGAAATCCACAGGGATGCTCAGTTTGACTTTAGTGGAACTGCACAAAATGTCCAGATGGTTCGTGTCCTCCATAATACTTCATCATGCACAATACATCGAATGGTTCTCTAATCATTCGTCGTCACCTTGAGCCATCGGACTATCAGATGACAAACTGAGGACAAACCCTGCCCGTTCCACAATCATAGGAATTACATATTTTGAATGGGAAAAGCTTGTCAAAGTTTACATTAGTTTAATATATTGGAATTGGAAAACCTTGTCAATTTTTTCTCAATGATGTTAGCTAGAGGACATGCATTTGATAGTTTTTAGTGGGACGCCCTTTGCTATGAGCAACATCGATCATTTTTTCCTATTCCTGTCTTCAGTTCAGAAGTAAATATTTACTCTGCTGAGATGCATAGTCACATGAATGTTGACTTATGTAAGATATTTTAAGAGTTTGTTCTGAATATTGTCTATGTAATGCGAGGCCTTGTGTTTGATTGCAAAGTTGAGCTTGGAATGTTATAGCATGCGGCATCAGAAGCTGTTCACCATGCCTCCCGAGAATAATGCTTCGTATTGTTTTGCATGTCGATCTAATGCCAGTAATTTGCTTGTTAAGAAGATCATCCTCTTATGTTGTTTCCGTTCTTAATAAATTCATCGTCTTATGTTTCATTCATAGCCTATACGAGAAGTAGGGTAGGTTAGACGTGAAACCATATGATCTTCCGACCAACTCATCATCTTAGGCCGTGATTGGATCGTCGTTTTCCAACCAAAACCGCTTGTAAAACTGACGCTTTTAAATAAAATCAGATGGTCTCGGGCAAAGCGCTTGGTTGGTCTATTTCGACTAGTAAAATATACACTGGTCTCTCAAATTACAGGCATAACCCACCGGTTTTACTTACAGACCTCGGGCCCTCGGTTTCATTAGGCCTGTATTTTACGCGTTCTTTCTGATGACGAGTAAATTACACTTGTATCTTAATACCAATGTTCAATAAAGCGGAAAGCGTAAGCGAAGCGGAAGGCCATAGCTTAGAGCAATGAACGCTTAAGCGCAGCTTAATCGCACTTAAGCGTTTTTTGAAATTGGCTAGAATTTGACAGATTTTGAATGATATACACATGAAAATAGGAAGCATGGCACATGGGTAATTGAAGTAGCATCTGAAATACAGTTCACACAATAGCAAATACATATCAGGTTAGCATAGCAAGCAAAATAACAACTAAAATGCAGTTCAGTTCAAATAGACATAACCTAACAGATATCATGTGGACAGAATTTTGACAAAATATGAAGGAAATAGTTCTTGAACATAGCCTAGTAATAAGATAAATAGCATATTGCCATTATTGTGCAAGCAGACCAGCAGAAGAAGTACAAAAATTGCCAAATTTTGGTCAAATTTAAATAAAAAACGCTTAATCTACCGCTTAGGGCAAAAGCGAAGCACTTTGCCATCGCTCAGCGCCTAATCGCGCTTAAGCGTCGGTTAAAAACGCTTTCTTGAACACTGCTTAATACAGGTGTGAAATAAACCAGAGCTCCCAAGCACGGCCTTACCGTTTCATGCCTTCTCAGTCTCTTGAAGGTGCTCATAGGTGTCCGATGATCCTGGCTTCCTGAATGAGCAGCGGGTGCTGTATCAGACCATCTGTAGGGACCGCGAGGCCCTCTCCATCGTCCTTTGAGTTGTTGCGCTCGCCGTGGCACTGAGCATTGTTAACATGGTCAATGAACATGAGGATTCAAGAGATGACTTTATTTTGACTGGATGACAGTAGGAACCCACTAGGGCCATAGCCGTACATACGCAAGTGCCTCCTTGTTATGTACAACTATATTTTTTTGCTTCCTCTTGGTTTCCTGACATCACGGTCCCACACCATTGTCAACCTATGTAGTCAGTATAAACGAGAGAATTGCACAAGGTGCGGCCGACAGCTGGGACCAAGCAGCTCGAGCAGTATTTGTGTTTTTGAGGTATGAGCACTGCAGAGTTTTTCTTGGCGATGTTTTGTTTGTTGTTCAGAGGAGAGCATGGTATTAACTGGGCGGGCTATGGCCCGTCTAGCCCAGGACAGATATCCAGCCAGATATTAATTATTTTCAAGATGAAAATTGCTAGCCTAGCTATACGTTTTTTTGAGGAATACCCAGGCAAGGTCAACTTGTTATTCTCCGCCCCGCTGGGCTGCAAATCTTTCTTAGGAGGGATGCATTAGGCTTAACAGGAAAATGGTCTTTAAAAAATAATAAATGGGATGTAATTATAAAAACTGGGCACTAACTATAAAAAAATGCACCAAACATGAAATTAGTTTATAAAATATTATTTATGGATTTTCAAAATCTTAATTTTTAATTGTTGCGCGCATAATGTTTCGTTGGATTTTCACATAATACAAATTTGCATTTAATCTGACTAGAAATTTCGGGATAAAAATATTTCAGATCCCATCAAATTGTGGGAAATTTTATTGAATTCTGTCTTGAATGGTTGGTTTTTTTGAATAAATCTTGAACGGTTGGTTGAAATTATTAATTGTTGTCCTAGCTAGAAAATGGGTTGTACTTTTAACTAACTATAAATGGGATGTAGTAAATTCCATTAGAATTCAAAAATGGGTTGTACATTCTTACAATTCGCAAATGGGCTATAAGTTCTCTGCCACACACTTGTGGGCCTACTAAGTTGACGCGTCCCCTAAAAAAAGATGTTGACGCGTATGCATGGCTTTCTCAACTTATAATAGTCAACACACGATTCTAGCAGCAGTGGCCGTTGGATGTCTATCCAATGGATGTCGTGCTTCTTCTTCAATCTCGTATATTCTAGCTTCGGCCGCCCAAAAAATGATTCCTCCCCCTGACATCTGGGGCGCACCGTTTCGGAGGCTGACATGTGGGCCTACTAGGTTCATGCGTACCAAGGCTTTGTCAACTTAGTAAATATAAACGATTCTAGCTGCAGTGACCGTACAGTGTCCATCCAACGGCCGTAGTGCTTCTTCAACCTCTGGTCTTCTTTCTCCAGCTGCCTAAAGCAGTGCCGGGCGTGTCGCCTGCTCCTGCCTCCCGTGGCCGGTTGTGCTGCCGCGGAGGCCTCACCACCCCCTACTACTCCCACCGCTGGCCAGGCCATCCCTCCACTCACCCACACCCCCTGTTATTCTACGATGACGGCAGGCTCACACCGTAGCCGAACCAGTGAACCCTCGTACTCCTCTCTGTGCGGGCTTCCACTGCCGCGTCTTCCCCGGCTCCGCGTCATCCCCTTCCTAGGCCTCGCTGTCATCCACCGCCCTGGTGCTCTCGGCGTGGCATGGTCAACGTGGTCAAGGAACGACTCCCATCGGAAGAGTATAGTAGTGGAGAGGCTGACAGTTGGGTCCACGGCGGCCACAAGGAAGTCCCTCCTTATTACGCGCAAAATAATTATTCCTTCACCTGACGGCAGGGACCCACCAGCTACATCTTCACACGCAAGGAAGTGCCTCCTTATTAGGCACAAAAAATGAATACTCCCCCTGCTAGCTGGGACCCAGTATAGTGGTAGGCTGACTTGTGACCCTACTAGGTTGACGGGGACAGAGGGCTTTGTCAACTTAGTCAATATGCATGATTCTAGCTCCAGTGACCATACGATGTCCATCCAACGGCCGTAGTGCTTCTTCAACCTCTGGTCTTCTTGCTCCAGCCGCCCAAACCAGCGTCGGTCGTGCCTCGTGCTCCTGCCTCCTGTGGCCGGCTGCGATGCGGCGGAGGCCTCACCGCCCCCTACTACTCCCACCGCTGGCCAGGCCATCCCTATACTCACCCACACCCCCTGTTATTCTGCGGCGACGGCAGCCTCACACCGCAGCAAACCAGTGAACCCTCATACTCCTCTACACATGGGCATCCACTGCCGCGTCTTCCCCGGCTCCGCGTCGTCCCCTTCCTAGGCCTCGTCGTCGTCCACCGCCCTGGTGCTCTCGGCGCAGCGTGGTCAACGTGGTCAAGGAATGGCTTCCATCGGACGTGGGTTGTACATGGAGAGGCTGACAGCTGGGTCCACGGCCGCAGCAAGGAAGTGCCTCCTTATTACGCGCAAAATAATTATTCCTCCATCTGACAGCGGGGACCCACCGGATGGGCCAATGTATTTCACGAAAAAACGTTTACCCCTGACTATTGGGACCCACCAGCTACATCTTTGCACGCAAGTAAGTGCCTCCTTATTACACACAAAAAATGAATACTCCCCATGCTAGCTAGGACCCAGTATAGTGGCAGGCTGACTTGTGAGCCTACTAAGTTGATGGGGCGGATGGCTTTGTCAACTTAGTGAATATGCACGATTCTAGCTCCAGTGACCGTACGATGTCCATCCAACGGCCGTAGTGCTTCTTCAGCCTCTTGTCTTCTTGCTCCAGCCACCCAAACCAGCACCGGTCGTGCCTCGTGCTCCTGCCTCCCGTGGCCGGCTACGATGCGGCGGAGGCCTCACCGCCCCCTACTACTCCCACCGCTGGCCAGGCCATCCCTCTACTCACCCACACCACCTGTTATTCTGCGGCGACGGCAGCCTCACACCGCAACGAACCAGTGAACCCTCATACTCGTCTATGCGTGGGCATCCAGTGTCGCGTCTTCCCGTTCCTAGGCCTTGCCGTCATCCACCGCCCTGGTGCTCTCGGCGCGGCGTGGACAACATGGTCAAGGAATGGCTTCCATCAGACGTGGACTGTACGTGGAGAAGCTGACAGCTGGGTCCACGACCGCAGCAAGGAAGTGCCTCCTTATTACGCACAAAATAATTATTCCTCCATCTGACAGCGGGGACCCACCAGATGGGCCACCGTATTTCGCGAAAAAAACGTTTCCCCCTGACTGTTGGGACCCACCAGCTACATCTTCGCACGCAAGGAAGTGCGTCCGAAAAAAAAACGATTCGCCCCACTGACTGCAGAGACCCACCAGCTACATCTTCGCATGCAAGGAAGTGCCTGACAGTCGGGACCCACCTGGTCGAAGCGTACATAGCTTGGTCATTCTGGTCACGAACGTGTACGTATATACTGGTCGATGTAGAGGCGCGCACGTGTCGTAGTAGAGGCGCGCACGTAGCATGTACACGTACGTATAGCGGACAGTGTGCAAGAAAGAAAATACGGCCATGTATGTACATACGGGCGGGGTCTCGAACGCCTACTCGCGCATACGTACGGCCAGGGCTCGTGTACATGGCTGGGTCGAAACGGAGAAACAACGTCGTCGTCGTGTTCATGGGGAGCCAACCGGCTGGGTCAGAATGGAATGCGTTGTCGTGTTCATCGGGAGGGCTTGGACGGAAAAGCCGATGGAAACGAGGCCTGGCGTACCGCACAACGGAGGAAACGGCCTTGTGTTCGACTGACCACGTTCGAAACAGGATACTGTTCATCGGGAGGGGTCTGGCGTATCGCAAAACGGAGGAAACGGACCTCCTACGGTCGAAACAGGGTCCTGTTGATCGGGAGGGGTGTGGCGTACCGCAAAATGGAGGAAACAGACTTGTGTTGGAGCTCTACATTCGAAACGGGGGTCCTGTTCATCGGGACGGGTGTGGCGAACCGCAAAACGGGACTCCACGGGATACTGTTCATCTCCACCGTCGACCCCCTCCAGCCTTCATGGGCTACTATTCATCCACCGTCGACCTCCTCCATCCTCCACCTGCGACTATTCATCCACGGGGCTCCTGTTCACCCAGCCTGCACCGCGCACTACTCCACCGGCTACTGTTCAACCAGCCCTCTCCACAGGCTCCTGTTCAACCACCCCTCCACGGGCTACTGTTCATCCAGCCCTCCACCGTCTGCTATTCATCCAGCCCTCCATGGGGTGGTCCTATTCATCCAGCCCTCCACGGGGTCCTGTTCATTTAGCCCCAACCGGCTTGATCGATCGGGGTCCTGTTCATCCAAAGGCAACACCAGGGGGTCCTGTTCATCCACCCCCACCAGGAACTGTTCATTCAAACCCCCCCAGGAACGCTCACCGTTCATCTAGAGGCAGCATCGGTCGGCTTCAGTTAGCAGCAGTAGCGAAGGAATCGCTCGATCGGGTTCAGTTAACAGCCATCGATCGATTGCTCGGGTTCAGTAACGCGTAGCCTGCAGTGCAATCGCTCGGGTTCAGTTAGAGCCCAACGCCTTGTTCGGGTTCAGTTAGAGCCCAACGCCTTGCACCCACGCGTGTGCGTGTACAAGAGAAACACGCATCGCTCGGCCCCGACCACCCACCGTAACTGGGAACACCCTGATATTTTCCTCGCCCTCGCTTCTACCAAGGTTTTTTTCGTCATGGACGACCCAAAGAATGTCATGCAGCTGCGTCTCCGGCCCCCCAGGATGAAAAGCCCATTTTATGACATGATTTTTTGTCATAAAGTAGGAGCCCACCACATCTATGATGATACCGGGTTTTGTCACAATTATCGTCATAGAAGTGTCATAAGTATGAGAAAAAAATCGTTTGGCCCAAAATGTCACGGATGTATCTTTTTTTGTAGTGACTGTAGGATTCTGGTAATGTGACACTATGGTTAGAGACCCTTTGATGAAATTGTGTGCGATACATTAATCGCAAACGGTGATGTAAAAAACCGTCAGAAAAAATGCAAAATGTTTGCAATGAAGGATTCATCAAACATGGTTCAGATTTCAGTTGTGTGTGCGATGTGGGGCATACGGTTCAGTTCAATTAACTTTTTGCGATGATGAAGAATAATAGAAACGGGCAGCAAAATGAAGGCATGTGCGATATACGACATACAGTTCACTCGGATTAATTGTTTGTGATTAGGCGGAACAACAGAAATGGGCAGTCAGATGAAAGTGTGTGCGATTGAGGGCATACGCTTTGGAAGGATTAACTGTTTGTGATTAGGCAACAAAACTGAAACGGTCAGCCTGATCAACGTGTCTGTGATTAACGGCATACACTTCACACGGATGAACAGTTTGTGGTTAGCCACAACAAATATAAACAATTAGGATAGATCAACATGTGTGCGCTAGACAGGCACATATTCTAATAAAAAGAAGCATGCGCAATGGTAATAACGAGCGCACATGATTGTTGGAACAAGACTGTGCTGACATTGCCTACTACAGTGCACCATATGGTGGAAATGCCACGTACGCGGCCGAGAAAGCGTGCCAACATTACGCCGTCCGGGAATAGTGCCGCACTTAGAAATTATAGAAACGTCAATAAATTTTGAGCCTGCATCCCGTCACATTCCAAATTACTACCACGCTATATTTGATTACAAACCTATTCATACCGATCAAAACCTAAACGGTTTCCCACTTAGGAGCGTATTAGTACTCCGTTATAAAAACTACTACTCCAAGATGACTGCACATTCCTCCTCAACTCCTCATCCACAAAAACAAACTAGTCGTTGATCATCGTTCCCTTGTGTCTGCCATGGCCAGGGAGAGGCGAGCATGGAAGCAGAAGCACGAGAGATACCACGCCTCACTGCGAAAGCAGCCTACATGTCCCGCTACACGGCCGTAGTAGCACAGAGGTCCCGCCGCGCCGCCAAAGCAGCACGGAGGTCCCGCGGCACCATCGATGCCGCAGATTGGGCTAGCTGTGCCGCGGAAGCAGCAGAGATCTCCCGCCGCGCCGCGAATGCAGCAAAGATGTCCTCCCACACCGCGGCAGCCTGGGAAAATGTCCCGCGGGCAGGCGAGGACTCTTACAAGCACATGAATGCGATCATCCATAGCCATATGGATCTGTCGGCGTTCTGGGAACGGGGGTCCCCAGACTTGCCTGCCTGCGGCCTGCGGCGTGGCACAAAGGGGGGCCCAGCACGGCCCATCTTCATCAACACAGACCCAAGACCCTCGCGAGGGGCCATGCCTCGTGGGGCGGACGACCCGGAGCTTCCTCAGGCACGGCCTCACCAGGCTGGCTCGCGAGGAGGCGGAGAGATCAAGGCGGGGCACCTCACGAGGTGCCCGTGGCGCAAGCCATGACGACCAAGGGCGCCAGGCGGGCGCCAGCCCGCGCAGTGTCCTCCTTTCCCCTTTGGTGCAAAGGGGGCAAGTGCAGCCGCGGAGTACCGAGGCGTCAGGCAAAGGTTGCCATTTCGGTGCAACAAGACCAAGACCAGGAGGACTGCAAGATGGAGGTCATCATGGAGCCCAAGACGGCGTCACCACCAGAGCTTTGTGCAGGCGAGGACCAACTTTAGTCAGGATAAGTGTACTAGATGTTCCCCTTCAAAATGGCCAATTGTTGGCGCCCTTCCCGCTCAATATTTGGGAAGAGGCCCAGGGCCATTGCCTATAAATAGGACCAGCCACCCACAGGGAGAGGGGGTTGAGGTGAAGGTTGGAGATCGAGATCGAGGATCAAGGATCGGATCGAAATCAGAGAGAGAGAAGGGTGACTGAACTCCTCCTAGCAGTTCATCCCCCCAGCAAAGAACAGACCCTCGCGAGGCTGTTCTTCCTTGTATTGTTCATCATCATCAGCCCAAGAGGCAATCCACCACACCACACACTGGAGTAGGGTATTACACCACAACGGTGGCCCAAACCAGTATAAACCCTGTGTCTCTTGTGTTGTTCTTTCCTTAGCTTAGATCTTAGCGAGGTGGAGGGGTGCAGGTAGGTAGGAGGCGAAATCTCCGCGCGCACCCCAGTTTTCGAACCTCAAGGGCCTGCCGGAACCCGAAATCCAACATTTGGCGCGCCAGGTAGGGGTGCGCCAGAATTCATCTTCCACCACCCCGTTCTCCTTCGACCATCGCGCCCATGTCTAACGCTCGTCGGGCCCGCGCCGAGCGCCGGGCCGCTCTCGCTTCCCGCGTCGCCCAGACGGCTCCTGTCGGCGGGGGTCCTCGCCGTTCCCCGTCACTTGCCGTCAACGCCGCCACCGGCCCGGTGGGGGACGAGCAACAAGCATCGTCTTAGCATCCGTCAGTGCGGCAAGACGGCGGCACCGCTACTCCCTCGCTCACCCCAGCTGGTTCTTCGTCCCGCGCGCTCCGCGCACCCATGGAGGCTCGAGCTGCACTCATCGCGGCAAACGAGCTCCTGAGCTACCGTCTCGTCAACGACGTCTATGAAGAATGGCTTGACAGCGTCGCCGAGCTCATTCGAGGGGCCAAGGCCAAGGGCGACATCTTCAAGAGCACGAACCAGGAAGGGAAGCAACTTGGCGGGGCCGTCCTCGGCGCCAGCCAGCGGGTTCTCCAGGCCGCTGTCGCAAAGCGTCCTCAGCGAGGAGCGAGCCTTCGCCTCCATCTCCGTGAAGGCCACGCGGTCCTCGGCAAGAACAAGGGCCTTGACGTCCAGCTCGGCCTTCCTCGCCCCAACTCCTGCTCCAGTGTGCCTAGGCAGTCACGGCGCTTCCTGAGCTTGACCTCCCTCTCCTTGACGGCCGCCTCGCGAGCCTTCACTCCTATTTCCTGCTCTTGGCGAAGGCGGACCTCTTTCGCGAGCTGGTCCCGCAGGCCTTGCAGCTCATCCTCCAGCGCCTTGCAGCGACCACGGACGTCGACCACCACCCCCAGGGCTACGTCACAAGCAGCCTTCGCCTCAAGGATGGCCTGCTTCTCCTCATCGCAAGCCGTCGAGGCCTGGACCAGCGCCGCCCGAATCGAAGCGTCAGAGCGAATCCATCATGAAGCCAGCTCCAAGCGCCCAGCCACCAAGCGAGGGTTGGCGCCAAGAAGATCCTGCCGCAGCCGGTCCAGCTCAGCAGCAGCACGATCCAGAACGGCAGGAGGAGTCGGAGAGACAGCAGTCGGTGGAGTGGAAGGAGAAGGCGGCAGCGCGGCCACAGCATCCTGGGGCGGAGTCTGCTGCGCCCCAACGGCTGTAGTGGCGGCAGCAGGCAAAGGCACCTCGGGAGTCACTTGGGCCATGGGGGCTGAGCTCGCCCCCGCCGGCTCAGCCAGGCCTCGCGAGGACGACCGGGCAGGAGAAGCCCGTGCGTCGCGGTCACCCTCCTTCGCGGGCAGAGGCGCTGCCACGGATGGAACCTCAGGAGCTCCCTTCAGCTTCTTTGCTGCGAGCGCCAGCCTATCCAAGAGATGCGGACGTCAAGCCTCAGAAGCAGAACAAGAAATAAAGACAAGAATCAAGTGCTTACGGGTCGTCGCCAGTGAGCTCAAGCGGCCTTCGGCCAAATTTAAAGCCCGAAAACCGGCTAGAAGGGTCAACCTCGGAAAGCTTGGAAGTGGAAGGTGCGTCTGCGGTCCGCCTCGGGGCCGGGGCAGACCCGTGGGAGATCAGCCCGGTCCTGTCCTTCTTCGGGATCGGGGGCAAGCTCCCGCCGTCCTGCTCGTCATCATCCTCGTCGTCATCGCTCGGAGAGAGGCAGAGAATGCGGGACCTGCGCCGGGGGAGGGGAGCCCTCGACTCTCCGTCACTCGCCTCGGAGTCAGGCCCTTTTTCCCGCTCCCCTCCTTCCTCCTCTTTGCTGGAGTCGTCGGAGGGCACGTCCACCGGTTCCTCAGGAGTTTCCATGGGCACAGGTCCGTCGCCGTTGAAGACGGGCATGGCCTCCACTACCTGCTCCCAGTCTTCGCGGAGGAACAAGGGCGTAGGAGCGCCCTCCAACCTCACCACATCGCCCCCGACCAGAGATTGGAGGACCGCAGCCAGATCTTCGTCGGCCAAGGCCGCGGGGCTCGGATGGGGCCTCCACATCGGAAGTGAGTACTACCGAAGCGGAGCCAGCTGGTGCTCTAGGAATTCCCCCAGCAGCGACGCGCCGGTCAGCTTCGCCGCCGCCATGTTGGCCGGCCTCAGATCCGCGTCCATCTTCTCCAACACCAGCTTCGCGCGGGGGTCCGCGAGCTCCGCTCGACCCCAATCGCTGGAGCTCGTGGGTTGCTCCATGGGCAAGATCAGCTGAGGGTGGATGCGCCCAGCATCCGCCAAGACCCACTTGCTCCTGAAGCCCTCAATCCTTTTCCCGGGGTTCGAAATGGCAATGGCGCCACCGTACGCGATGAAGCTCGCGCACGCGGAAGCAGGACCGCGAGAGGTCCGGAGGTAGAAGTAGTGGCGCATCAAGGCCACTGAGGGCTGCACCCCTACATGAGCCTCGCAGTAATAGGCGAAGATCGCCAGGAGAAGGACGGAGTTGGGTGGAGATGCAGAGCCTGTAGCTTATAATGGCGGAGGACAGAGAAGAAGAACTCGGAGAAGGGAGGCACCAGGCCAGCAGCAATGGCGCTTACGAAGAACGTATAGAAGGTGCTCCCTTGACCCTCTGGGGTGGCGGAGCCGGCCTTGAACACCTTCGCCCCGTCAATGCCTCGCGCCGCCGCCATCTGGCGCAACCGGGCGAGGCTCGCCTCTGACACGTTCGGCGAGTCCAGGGCAGACGAGTACCAAGCTACGGCCAGGGACTGACGAGGCGCCATGGCTTCCTAGGTCACGCGGTCGGAGTGGATCTCGAAATTTTGGATGAAGGAAGGAGAGGCGCAAGAAAGGGGATCTGAGCAGCAACCGGAGAAAGCAAAAAGCAAAGCCTAGGTGGATGCCGCTCCTTTATCAACTCGCGCGGTTGCTAAGGCGCTCACGTCCAATCAACCGCCACGCGGCGCCCAAGGCCGCAGGCTGATAGGGCCCGCAGCACTTCGCTCTTGCCCTTCCGCCTCCCTGCACGGCCAAGTCCGGGCGCGCCTTGGGCCCGGGGGCTACTGTCGGTGTTCTGGGAACGGGGGTCCCCAGACTTGCCTGCCTGCGGCCTGCGGCGTGGCTCAAAGGGTGGCCCAGCACGGCCCATGTTCATCAACACAGATCCAAGACCCTCGCGAGGGGCCAAGCCTCGCGGGGCGGACGACACGGAGCTTCCTCAGGCACGGCCTCACCAGGCTCGCTCGCGAGGAGGCGGAGAGATCAAGGCGGGGTACCTCACGAGGTGCCCGTGACGCAAGCCATGACGACCAAGGGCGCCAGGCGGGCGCCAGCACGCGCAGTGTCCTCCTTTCCCCTTTGGTGCAAAGGGGGCAAGCGCAGCCGTGGAGTACCGAGGCGTCAGGAAAAGGTTGCCATTTCAGTGCAACAAGACCAAGACCAGGAGGACTTCAAGACGGAGGTCATCGTGGAGCCGAAGACGGCGTCACCACCAGAGCTTTGTGCAGGCGAGGACCAACTTTAGTCAGGATAAGTGTACTAGATGTTCCCCTTCAAAATGGCCAATTGTTGGCGCCCTTCCCGCTCAATATTTGGGAAGAGGCCCAGGGCCATTGCCTATAAATAGGACCAGCCACCCACAGGGAGAGGGGGTTGAGGTGAAGGTTGGAGATCGAGATCGAGGATCAAGGATCGGATCAAAATCAGAGAGAAAGAAGGGTGACTGAACTCCTCCTAGCAGTTCGTCCCCCCCAGCAAAGAACAGACCCTTGCGAGGCTGTTCTTCCTTGTATTGTTCATCATCATCAGCCCAAGAGGCAATCCACCACACCACACACCGGAGTAGGGTATTACACCACAACGGTGGACCGAACCAGTATAAAACCTGTGTTTCTTGTGTTGTTCTTTCCTTAGCTTAGATCTTAGCGAGGCGGAGGGGTGCAGGTAGGTAGGCGGCGAAATCTCCGCGCGCACCACAGTGTTCGAACCTCAAGGGTCTGTCGGAACCCGAAATCAAACATTTGGCGCGCCAGGTAGGGGTGTGCCGGAATTCGTCTTCCACCACCCCGTTCTCCTCCGACCATCGCGCCCATGTCTGATGCTCGTCGGGCCCGCGCCGAGCGCCGGGCCTCTCTCGCTTCCCGCGTCGCCCAGACGGATCCTGTCGGCGGGCGTCCTCGCCGTTCCCCGTCACCTGCCGTCAACGCCGCCATCGGCCTGGCGGGGGATGAGCAGCAAGCATCGTCACAGCATCTGTCAGTGCGGCAAGACGGCCGCACCGCTACTCCCTCGCTCACCCCAGCTGGTTCTTCGTCCCGCGCACTCCGCGCACCCATGGAGGCTCGAGCTGCGCTCATCGCGGCAAACAAGCTCCTGCGCTACCGCCCGTCGACGACGTCTACGAAGAATGGCTTGACCGCGTCGCCGAGCTCGTCCGCGCCGCAGGGGGCTCTCCTGCGCCGTCCGTTCCGCTGCACCGCACCCCGCCCCGCGCGGGCGACGAGGCTCCGGTGGTGCCCCGGCCGTCTCCTCCTCATGAAGGCGCCATGGCTCCAAGGCGCGTGGCCCCTGGGCGGAACCCGCTCCGTCAGGTGCCAGCGCGGCAAGAGCAGAGCTGCCAAGAAGTCCCTCACCTGCAAGAAGCTGCCCGGGCGCTCCCTGCTCCAGCACGTCGTGACCATGCTCCTGCTCCTGCACGTCAAGAACTCGCGCTGCTCCCAGCTGCAGCGCGAGGGGACATGAAAGACCAAGCTCTCGATCACCCAAGGCCTCCCGTGGCCACAGCAGGCTGCCGTGCCTTCACCACCGAGCTACGCAGCATCGCGTGGCCCGGCAAGTTCAAGCCAGACCTGCCTCCTCGTTACGATGGCACGGCCGACCCTGCGGAGTTCCTCCAGCTCTATTAGCTGGGCATCGAAGCTGCCAACGGAGACAGGAAGGTCATGGCGAACTAGTTTCCCATGGCGCTCAAGGACGGGGCCTGCACCTGGCTCCTGAACCTGGCCCCAGGCACGATCTCCTCCTGGGACGAGATGCGCACCCGCTTCATCGCCAACTTCCAAGGTACTCTCGACCGGCCACCCGCCGTGAGCGACATGCGCCGCATCAAGCAACAACCCGGGGAGACCCTGCAGAAGTACATCCAGTGCTTCTACAACGCACGCCTCAAGATTCCCAAGGTGACTGAGGAGGCCATCATCTCAGCCTTCTCCGATGGCGTGCGCGATGTCAAGATGAAGGAGGAGCTGGCGATGCATGAAGACCTGTGCACTTCCTTGGAGCTGTTCAACTTGGCAACCAAGTGCGCCAGGGCTGAGGAAGGGCGTCTCTCCCTCCTCGAGCTGCCTGCCGCAGACCCAGAAGAGAAGAAGCCCAAGGCCAAGGATGTGAAGCGCAAGGGGGCTGCCGTGCTCGCGGCAGAACCAGACACCAAGCGGGGCAGAGATCTGCCCGAACCTCCCAAGTGCAGTCGATAGTGTGTGTACCACGACCTCCACACCCACAACACCAACGAATGTCAAGAGCTCTGAGCCGTGCGAGAAGGAAGGATCGGCCGTCGCCCCGACCGCGGTGACCGGGGCTACGGTCGAGGAGGAGGAAGGAACGCAGGACGCTGGGAAGACCGTGGCCCGCGCCAAGGGTGGCGCGATCAAGCTCGCGAGGATCGCCGGCAAGATCCGCCTCGCAAGGGAGACTGGAGGGATCAGCCTCGCGAGGATCGCCCCAGGGCAACGCAGGCCTTCCTCCGCTGCCGCTGCAGCCAAGGAGAAACAAGGACCGCCACCAGGACGAGGGAGCTGGGGGCTTCCAGGAGCCGCGCGCGATCGCCTGCATCTTGGGCGGGGCTCAAGCCCCAGCCTCTCAACGCATCTTCAAGCAGTTCGCCCACGAAGTGAATGCAGTCCTCCCCAAGCTCGAAGCCACGCGCCCTCTCAGGTGGTCGGCATGCGCCATCACGTTCAGCTCAGGTGTGCGGCTACAGCCGGAGTCCTCCCGATGCTTTGTTCCCCAATCATCAGCAACGTGGTGGTCACCAGGACCCTCTAGCCCTCGCGAGTGGGGCGCTGCGGAGGTCCACCCCACAGCTACGTTTGCATGCCATACGGCTTGCCGAACGCGGCTGCCACGTACCAGCGCCGCATGAGGGGCATCATGGAGGCACAAGAGGCCAGGCGTTCCGCAGCCCTGGCGGAGATGGAGATGGTCCGCGAGGATCCACCAGCACCTCCGGAGCCTCTCGAGGCCCCTAGGCTTGGGGGCTCGTGAGGATCGGCTTCCGCAGCCCACCGAGTCTGCTACACCAACAGTCCTTCGTCCTCAACATCATCAGGTGACATCTTTCAAGTTTCATTTCCAGCTGGGAGCGCCCCCCCAGGGCTGCATTATTCCAAGGCCACGTTGGTCCGTCCCTGCGGCATGTATCCCTTTTATTTCATGTTGTTAGCTTACTTTGTTGGGGGCGCCCCTTGAGCTGCATCATCCCCAAGTCGCTCGAGCCACACCCAGCAGCATGTATCCCTTTTGCGTTTATTTCCGGTTATGCGTTCGACCCGCCATGCCTGATTATTTGATGCCGGTACACGACACCTCTTCTTTTCCATGCCGACCACTTGCACGTTAAAGGGGGGGTACCTGAGCATCGCGACTCAGGGCTCTTACTGGCTCTCCAGCCCTCACCCTCTGGCCTTGTCCACGGCATCGCGACCTGGCATACCAGCGACGGCTGAGACCAGCTCGAGGGCCGGGACCCGAGGACGTAGAGTGCCGGCATCTAACCAAATTTGCAGGGACACATCACAAGATAAGGCCCAGTGCCAGGCACAACCCGCCTGGAGGTAGGGCCCCGTGAGTCCCGCGCTAGCTCACGGATGCCCAGATACACCTCGCCAGGCCCTACCGTGCCAGCCACGTGTCAGGGCGGGGCTGTACACACCCCGGGGGCTCCTCCCGGAGGGGGCCTCCTCCCACATACCAGTAGAAGCACCATGCTCCGCGCTGGCTGACGACACTACCGAGGAGCGGCTATGCCCGTACACATACGGAAGCGCTATGCTCCGCGCTGGTGATAAACAACTGAGGGTGGCCCCCGGGCCGCATCAACCTCAGGGAGCCTAGAGCTCAGTGTCTAGCCTCATCGTAACGCCTCCCCTCGGGAGTGCCGCGCGAGGGGGATGGGCATGGGGGCTGTGCCTGGGTCACGCCCAGACGCACGCCGCCCAGCCAGGCCCCCACGGGCCTGGTTCGTCGCGCGTCTCTCCCCGAGCGGAGCCAAGGTACGAAGGCCGTTTGAGCGCCAAGGGGGACTCCTGAGCATCGGGACTCAGGAGCCTAACTGGTCACGTAGCCCCTCATTCCTTAGTTCCAAAAGGCTAACGGCGGTTGAGGTATGCGCGCGGCCGGGCTCTGCAGACGTAGAACGGTAGATCCACCCACATCATACCTCCCTACTTGCTGTTCGTGCGCCAAGGGGGAATCCTGAGCATCGCGACTCAGGAGCCTAACTTGTCACGTAGCCCCTCACTCCTTGGTCCCGTCCTGGTTTCCGGTCGGGGCTAACGGCGGCTGAGGTATGCACGGGGCCGGGCTCTGCCGGCGTAGAACATAAGCAAGTAGGAAGGAAAAGCGTAAATCTCAAGGAATTCAAAAGCAAATATTATAGTCCACACTGTTATCTCAATGCCAAACGCAAATTTAAATGCCTCCCCGAGGCATGATACATGTGCAGGAATTAAAGGCAGGACAGGAGCCACAACGGAGTCACTTGTTGGCGGTGGAGCAGCGCGGAGTGGGTTCGCCTCATGGAGCAGTGGGGTCGGCAGCGCCTTGCTTCGGCTTGGTGCTGAAGGCCCGGAACTTCCCCAGCAGAGCCTCCGCGCGACCCTTCACGGCCTCGGCAGCGGCAGCGGCACGCTCGCCGCTTACTGGCTCCAGCAGGCTGTCGAGGTCGATGCCAGGATCGCGAAGGTAGATGTGGGTGAGGACCCGCGTCAGCGCTGCAGAACACAGGACACGCGCCTCGGCCTCGGCCGTGGGGTAAAGGCCAAGGGCGACATCTTCGAGAGCACGAACCAGGAAGGGAAGCAGCTTGGCAGGGCCGTCCTCGGTGCCAGCCAGTGGGCTCTCCAGGCCGCTGTCGTAAAGCATCCTCAGTGAGGAGCGAGCCTTCGCCTCCATCTCCGTGAAGGCCACGCGGTCCTCGGCAAGAACCAGGGCCTTGTCGTCCAGCTCGGCCTTCCTCGCCCCCAACTCCTGCTCCAGCGCGCCTAGGCGATCGCGGCGCTTCCTGAGCTTGACCTCCCTCTCCTTGACGGCCGCCTCGACAGCCTTCACGCCTTCTTCCTGCTCTTGGCGAAGGCGGACCTCTTTCGCGAGCTGGTCCCGCAAGCCTTGCAGCTCGTCCTCCAGCGCCTTGCAGCGACCACGGACGTCGACCACCTCCCCCAGGGCTGCGTCACGAGCAGCCTTCGCCTCAAGGACGGCCTGCTTCTCCTCATCACAAGCCGTCGAGGCCTGGACCAGCGCCGCCCGAATCAAAGCGTCGGAGTGAATCCATCCTGAAGCCAGCTCCAAGCGCCCGGCCACCAAGCGAGGGTCGGCACCAAGAAGATCCTGCCGCAGCCGGTCCAGCTCAGCAGCAGCACGATCCAGAATGGCAGGAGGAGTCAGAGAGACAGCAGTCGGTGGAGTAGAAGGAGAAGGCGGCAGCGCGGCCACAGCATCCTGGGGCGGAGTCTGCTGCGCCCCAACGGCTGGAGTGGCGGCAGCAGGCAAAGGCACCTCGGGAGTCACTTGGGCCATGGGGGCTGAGCTCGCCCCCGCCGGCTCATCCAGGCCTCGCGAGGATGACCGGGCAGGAGAAGCCCGTGCGTCGCCATCACCCTCCTTCGCGGGCAGAGGCGCTGCCACGGATGGAACCTCAGGAGCTCCCTTCGGCTTCTTTGCTGCGGGCGCTAGCCTATCCAAGAGATGCGGACGTCAAGCCTCAGAAGCAGAACAAGAAATAAAGACAAGAATCAAGTGCTTACGGGTCATCGCCAGTGAGCTCAAGCGGCCTCCGGCCAAATTTGAAGCCCGAAAGCCGGCTAGAAGGGTCAACCTCGGGAAGCTTGGAAGCGGAAGGTGCGTCTGCGGTCCGCCTCGGGGCCGGGGCAGACCCGCGGGAGATCAGCCCGATCCTTTCCTTCTTCGGGATCGGGGGCAAGCTCCCACCGTCCTACTCGTCATCATCCTCATCGTCATCACTCGGAGAGAGGCGGAGAACGCGGGACCTACGCCGGGGGAGGGGAGCCCTCGACTCTCCGTCATTCGCCTCGGAGTCAGGCCCTTTTTCCCACTCCCCTCCTTCCTCCTCTTCGCTGGAGTTGTCGGAGGGCACGTCCACCGGTTCCTTGGGATTTTCCATGGGCACGGGCCCATCCCCGTTGAAGACGGGCATGGACTCCACTACCTGCTCCCAGTCGTCGCGGAGGAACAAGGGCGTAGGAGCGCCCTCCAACCTCGCCACATCGCCCCCGACCAGAGATTTGAGGACCACAGACAAATCTCCGTCAGCCAAGGCCGCGGGGCTCGGATGGGGCCTCCACATCGGAAGTGAGTACTGCCGAGGCGGAGCCAGCTGGTGCTCCAGGAATTCCACCAGCAGCAACGCGCCGGTCAGCTTCGCCGCCGCCATGTTGGCCGGCCTCAGATCCGCGTCCATCTTCTCCAACACCAGCTTCGCGCGGTGGTCCGCGAGCTCCGCTCGACCCCAATCGCTGGAGCTCGTGGGTTGCTCCGTGGGCAAGATCAGTCGAGGATGGATGCGCCCAGCATCCGCCAAGACCCACTTGCTCCTAAAGCCCTCAATCCTTTTCCCGGGGTTCGAAATGGCAATGGCGCCACCGTACGCGATGAAGCTCGCGCATGCGGAAGCAGGACCGCGAGAGGTCCGGAGGTAGAAGTAGTGGCGCAACAAGGCCATTGAGGGCTGCACCCCTACATGAGCCTCGCAGTAATAGGCGAAGATCGCCAGGAGAAGGACGGAGTTGGGGTGGAGATGCAGAGCCTGTAGCTTATAATGGCGGAGGACAGAGAAGAAGAACTCGGAGAAGGGAGGCACCAGGCCAGCAGCAATGGCGCTTACGAAGAACGGATAGAAGGTGCTCCCTTGACCCTCAGGGGTGGCGGAGCCGGCCTTGAACACCTTCGCCCCGTCAATGCCCCGCACCGCCGCCATCCGGCGCAACCGGGCGAGGCTCGCCTCCGACACGTTCGACGAGTCTAGGGCAGACGAGTACCAAGCTACGGCCGGGGACTGACGAGGCGCCATGGCTTCCTAGGTCACGCGGTAGGAGTGGATCTGGAAATTTTGGAGGAAGGAAGGAGAGGTGCAAGAAAGGGGATCTGAGCAGCAACCGAAGAAAGCAAAAAGCAAAGCCTAGGTGGATGCCGCTCCTTTATCAACTCGCGCGGTTGATAAGGCGCTCAGGTCCAATCAACCGCCACGCGGCGCCCAAGGCCGCAGGCTGATAGGGCCCGCAGCACTTCGCTCTTTCCCTTCCGCCTCCCTGCACGGCCAAGTCCAGGCACGCCTTGGGCTCGGGGGCTATTGTCGGCGTTCTGGGAACGGGGGTCCCTAGACTTGCCTGCCTGCGGCCTGCGGCGTGGCTCAAAGGGTGGCCCAGCACGGCCCATCTTCATCAACACAGACCCAAGACCCTCGCGAGGGGCCAAGCCTCGCGGGGCGGACGACGCGGAGCTTCCTCAGGCACGGCCTCACCAGGCTGGCTCGCGAGGAGGCGGAGAGATCAAGGCGGGGTACCTCACGAGGTGCCCGTGACGCAAGCCATGACGACCAAGGGCGCCAGGCGGGCGCCAGCCCGCGCAGTGTCCTCCTTTCCCCTTTGGTGCAAAGGGGGCAAGCGCAGCCGCGGAGTACCGAGGCATCAGGCAAAGGTTGCCATTTCGGTGCAACAAGACCAAGACCAGGAGGACTGCAAGACGGAGGTCATCATGGAGCCCAAGATGGCGTCACCACCAGAGCTTTGTGCAGGCGAGGACCAACTTTAGTCAGGATAAGTGTACTAGATGTTCCCCTTCAAAATGGCCAATTGTTGGCGCCCTTCCCGCTCAATATTTGGGAAGAGGCCCAGGGCCATTGCCTATAAATAGGACCAGCCACCCACAGGGAGAGGGGGTTGAGGTGAAGGTTAGAGATCGAGATCGAGGATCAAGGATCGGATCGAAATCAGAGAGAGAGAAGGGTGACTGAACTCCTCCTAGCAGTTCGTCCCCCCCCAGCAAAGAACAGACCCTCGCGAGGCTATTCTTCCTTGTATTGTTCATCATCATCAGCCCAAGAGGCAATCCACCACACCACACACTGGAGTAGGGTATTACACCACAACGGTGGCCCGAACCAGTATAAACCCTGTGTCTCTTGTGTTGTTCTTTCCTTAGCTAAGATCTTAGCGAGGCGGAGCGGTGCAGGTAGGTAGGAGGTGAAATCTCCGCGCGCACCCCAGTGTTCGAACCTCAAGGGTCTGCCGGAACCCGAAATCCGATAGGATCAGATCTCCGGTTGGGTGAGGTTGCAGGACGACATGAAAGCCTCGTTTGAACAGGCTATGGCATCATCCGATAACTAAGGGAGGTTAATGCGAAGCTCCAGGCTGAGCACGACTTGCTGAGGGCGAAGATCGTCGGAAGTGCGGAGTAGTAGGAGGAGATCACTGCCTTGTTGAGGAGGACCGACGTCATCATCAAGAAACTTACATACGAGAATGACATGCTCCACATCGAGCACTAAAGGCTGGTGGAGAAATTGGTGGATGCTCTAAAGCAGCATCTTGAGGGCATGAAAGATCTCATTGCCGCTCGCCGCGAAGACTGGTTCCCGGCTTCCCGCGGCCTGCAGCAACGCATCAAGAAAGTAGAGATCAACGAGCTAGATCGTTGTCTAACTTCTTCCTTTACCCTTGTGTATTTTGGGCATTGCCACATGTGGCTTTTTTATTTATATTCCTAAATATGTAAGACAATTATTATCGACTACCATCGTCCTTATATTCATCAGTCTTGCTATAAGTCGCAGTCGATGCTATATAGGTCCATCGGATCTTACATCAAGATCCATGCAAAACTTTCTTTTCATATTTTCTTTTTTCTCTCTTAAATCTCAGTCGAATGATACATAGCCAAGCCATGAAACAAGGGCTCAGGTGCCATTAGTGGAGACGTTGAGAGGGAGGTGGGTGGCGGAAAGAGGTCAAAGGGCTGTCCTCCAGATGAGCACGCGCAAGGGTCTAATCGCACGCTTCCCATACTCAAATAGCTACCCCGCACGGCAGCTCCTAGCCAATAAAAAAAGGGGACACGTGGCGGCACGTAAATGGTAAGTAGAACGCCCATAGTTTCAATAATACTTGTGTTTTTGATTTTTAACATGACAACACTTGTTCGAAAATGACTTTGTTGATTGTTAATGTGTGTGCCTTCGCAAATCGGACAAAAAATTTACCACAACAAGTTGGTGCCATGTCATGACACCATGCCAAGTTTCATGATTTTTAGGCGGGTTTTGGATTGACGGGAGTTTTAAAACCAAGTTTCGCAATGTTTCCGGCCAAGCCAAGACACCCAGATGTTTGAATTCCATTCCCACTTCTTCCATGGGACCTAGAAATTCTCCCAAGTACACATAAATGATTTTCCAACTAACTTTTGCGCACTGGAGCATGGGCTTGTACTTCAAATTTGAATTGTGTGCATTAAATGCCTGGAAAATCAATGAATGTACAAAAAGGCCAAACGAACCCAGAATAATTCCAAAATTTAGCATGAAACTCCTATTTGGTCTAAGCTACATGTGTAAAAAATCAAGGCGGGAGAAGGCAGTGTATGTCGTTTCGCACCCGGAGGTGACACGTTCCCTCTCGGAACCATGAGCCTTCTTCAGAGAAGCTCCGGTTTGCAAGAAGCTTATACCAAAGCTTGTCCCAATTCGTCCTAAAATTTTACCATAGCATGTTGGTGCCATGTCATGACACCATGCCAAGTTTCATGGTTTTCAGGTGTGTTTTGGATTTACGGGAATTAAAAAACCAAGTTTCTGAATATTTTCGGTCGAGCCACGATGCCCAGATGTTTGAATTACATTCCATTTCTTGCATGGGACCTAGAAATTCACCCAAGGACACACATGAGATTTTTCAACCAACTTTGCTGCACTAGAGCATGTCAGGGATGGCAAATTTATCCATGGATCTAGATACTTATGGATACCCGACCCGGTTGGGCAAGGGTATGGAGCACATTTTCGCTCATGGGTCCGTGGATATGGATACCCACGAACAGCCGGGTTGGGCATGGTTATAGTTTGTGCTCCATGGATATCCAATGGATACCTGTATGACATGTGGGGTCATATGCCAGTGATAGTAGAAAGAGCGAATCAATGGGAAATGACAGGAAATATGCAACTTGTGCCATGAGCTATATGCTGCAGAATTAACCTCTGGTTTGTCACACTTAAGGACTCATCGTATTACTTGTTGCCTACTAATGCATGTAGCTTATGTTGTCATTTGTGAGTGAATGATGATGAGTTAATTTGATCTTTGGGAAGGCTTCATGATGACTTTTCTATGCCCATGGAGCTCCATGGGTATGTGGGTATCCAGTGGGTTTGGGCATGGGCACAAGTTGTGCCCATGGATAATTTGGTGGATGGGCAGAGGGTAGGAAGATGGGTCATGGGTTGGATTTGGACCAGCTCCACCCGCCCCAAACCCGACCCATTGCCATCTCTAAGCATGTGCTTGTAGTTCAAATTTGAATTATGCACATTAAATGCCCAAAAATTCAACTAATGTGTAAAAAGGCCAAACGAACCCGGAATAATTCCAAAATTCAGCACGAAACTCCTATTTGGTTTAAGCTTCCTGTGTGAAAAAATTAAGGCGAGAGAAGGTAGTGTATGTCCTTCTGCACATGGAGGTGACACGTTCCCTCTCGGAACCACGAGCCTTCTTGGGAGAAGCTCCGGTTTGCAAGAACCTTATACCAAAGCTTGTCCCAATTCGGCCAAAAAATTTACCACAACATGTTGGTGCCATGTCATGACACCATGCCAAGTTTCATGATTTTCAGGCGTGTTTTGGATTTACAGGAATTGAAAAACCTAGTTTCTCAATATTTCCGACCAAGGCATGACGCCTAGATCTTTGAATTTCATTCTCATTTCTTGCATGGGACCTAGAAATTCACGCCAACTTTTGTGCACTAGAGCATGTGCTTGTAGTTCAAATTTGAATTATGCACATCAAATGAGAAGAAATACAATTAACGTATAAAAAAGCCAATCGAACCCGAATTATTCCAAATTTTAACACGACACTCATATAGTTCTATGTTGCCTCTGTAAAAAAATCAAGGGGGGAGGCAGTGTATATCGTTTCGCACACAAAGGTGGCACGTCCCCCCTCGGGAACCACGAGTCTTCTTGAGAGAAGCTCCAGTTTGCAAGAAGCTTATACCAAAACTTGTCCAAATGCGGCCAATTTTTTTACCACAGCATGTTGGTGCCATGAAATGACACCATGCCAAGTTTCATGATTTTCATGCGAGTTTTGAATTTACAAGAATTTAAAACCAAGTTTCTCAATGTTCCCGACCGAGCCACTTCGCCAAGATTTTTGAATTCATTCCCATTCTCGCATGGGACCTACAAATTCACCCAAAGACACACATGTGATTTTTCAACAAACTTTGGTGCACTAGAGCATCTGATTGTAGTTCAAATTTGAATTATGCATATTAAATGCCTATAAATTGAATTAATGCATAAAAATGCCAAACGAACCAAGAATAATTCCAAATTTAAACATGACACTCATGTAGTTGCATGTTCACTGTACATAAATGTTCTAGCAATTCAAACACCATCCTTTCCCTCCATAACACCATTTTCTCTTTCAAAACATAATGAAAAAAAATCAGGTATACCACAAGTTTACTAGCAAGAATAATGTCAGATGCAATATAAAATATCTTGGCGCACCGTCTTGTCTAGCTGACGCAGGAAGCTTCGTCGTCTACAGTCCACCGCCCACGCTTGAACCACACTTGCGTGCCAGTTTCTCATGTCACCGAGTGAAATTTTTGTGCCACCATGGAAATATCTATCCCCGCCCCTCCCTCCAACCAAAAGCCACATTTCCACTGTTCCTCCTTGCTTTCCAAGTTCACTCCTTCACTGGTTCTTACTGGCAGATTAGCCGCCTCGCCGGCTACCCTTCTTCTAGCAGCGACGCCTCCTTGCCGCGGTGCTTCTTCTTACAAAACCGCCTCCTTGCTGCCGGCCCTTCTTCTTGCTGCACAGCCTCCTCGCAGCCGACCCTTCTTCTTGCTGCGCGGCCTCGTCAATATGGTCAGGTAATCTACACCCCACCAACACCATCCTCCTCCTTCCCCATCCCACATGCCCCGACCGACGGCACGACACCTTTCGCCGAAATCACTGGCCCCATCCTCCAATTAAGCGCCGCCCACAGCCATTTTGCACGTAGTATAATGTGGATCTTAGTAGCATCTAGCAGCGGAGAACCAAATCGCGGCCGCACGCGTGCACGAGGTCGCTATGGCTGCCATGCATGTCGACCGCCAAATCTTGGAGGAGCACCTCATCTTCGAGGCCACCGTCAACACTGCCACACGGTTGTCTACTTTAAAATACAGTTCATGTTGTTTTCTCGAGGCCACTGCCAGTGTCTTCTAGTGATTTGTCCACTGTAATGTTAATATGCATCTGATGTTCAGTTAACAGTTTGGTCCTCTGAAATGTAATGTTCAATTAACAGTTTGGTCCAACAATTGCTACATTTTGTAGTACTGTTCTCAAGCATTCTTTGCTTTGTTAACTGTCTTTTCTTCTTGTACATGTTTCTATTCTGCAATGTTGTGCTTAGTTAACTTTTTGGTTCATTTGGTCTGCTGTCCATTTAATTGTTTGGTTCAATTCTGCATTTTGATTTTCATTTGCTGTGGGTACAATTTTGTATTTTGTTATGCATCTGAGAAATAAATCAAATTTGGCGGTACTCAATATGTATTCTACTGATAGTATGGCAACTCTTAGTTAACCTGATCAAGATCTTCCTTATGTGTGTTGCAGGGAAACAATGGGAGACACTGTGGTTTACCATCGATGTTTTCTCATGCATGTTCCTTTAGCTAATAGCACATTATTGTGTAGTTGCAGGAATCATTCTAATATTTACGTTTCTTACAATTTGGTCTTGCACATATTGGTCCTGCTGTCAGAGGCTTAGACCCACTATTCGACCCATTTTGCATATGGGGGAATGAGATGTCCATGAATATCAGTCAAGTCAAGAAACTCAAAAAGATTGTTAGGATGAAGAAACTTGCGACGAATAACATCAAGATCTTTATTTGCACAATGAAGAAGACATCAGTCAACTATAGGATGGTACTAACTCTTTTACCTTGTTTTTACCCCTTGTGCCATTTCAAAATTTATAATAGCGATTTATGCATATCTTTGTTTTCAGTACTTTTCAAAGAAGTTCACCGATGATTACCTCTCAAACCACCTGCATGGTCAAGAGGCGACGAAGGTATTCATTCAACACCCATGGTACAATATTGAAGTCTTCCTAAAGAGGACAAAGTTTGGGCAGGCAATTATCCATAGCCACTGGCCTAAAGTTGCAAGGACATTCAACATCACTGAAGGCTCAATATTTGCCTTCTGCTTCTGCAGTTTCCTGGATGAGATTCATCTATCTATTTACCATGTATGATGCTACTTTCCAAAGGTTTTCGGTGTTGCATGTGAAACTTGGTGATGTTGTGTAATGGCGTAACTAAGTGATGAAGCTATTTGATGTAATTCGATTATGAAATCCTGGTTACATTATACAGATCTGAAATATCTAGTGTGTTTTATAAGAAATGTCAATTTGAGTATTACATGGATTATCAATAATAGGGTAATTACCCTACTTATTGGGGTTTTTATTGCAGGTGGTTACTCAGACAACACCGTGGGCGATGAACTCAAACAACCCACACGATTTCTAGAAAAGTAGGCATGTTTGATCAACTAACAGTCACACACGGCTTCCGACAGAGAACTTTTTGCGTTAGACCACCTCGCACAAACGTTTCCACACAAAAAACTGTGTGTGATATACATACGAATGAATTTTTTTGGGGAGTCACCGTGTGGGATGTACATACAAATGGAAATGATTGGGTTTCAATGCCCCGCCCGATCCCACACAGGCTCATTTTGCCCCCGCCTGTGTGCCAGGTGGGTCTATCCCCAATTGTTTTTAGGTCGTGTGGGAAGAACCCCCCCTATTACAGTCACTCACTTGGCGACGGTTCGAAACGCGGTCGCGGAAAGGGGTTAAAAACCGTTTGTATAGCACATCTATGCACTAGTGCCACCCAAAATGTTTTATCTCTATCTTTTTTGCTTTGAGCTCTAGCACCTCTAAAAGCCCCTACTTCCCTCTGCGAAGGGCCTTTCTATTTATTGTATGCAATTTTTATTTTGATTCTCCATCTTCTCTTTTAAAGCACCAACTAATTGCCACTATGATCGTACTTGAGCATTTGGTGTAGCTAATATGTGAGTGTGTTTCATGAATGGATCAATGATTGAGCATAATGGGCTAGGGATAACTTGCTTTAGTGTTGATATTTTGAAAGAGTTGTTTGCTTGTTGATATGCTTGACTGTTGAAATCTTCATGTCAAAACTAGACTATTGCTTTGAACCATATAAAAGTCCAAATGTCCATGCTACAAAAGAAAAGAATATGTGATGAACATGTTAGGCAGCATTCCACACCAAAAATTCTGTTCTTATCATTTACCTACTAGAGGACAAGCATGAATTAAGCTTGGGGATGCTGATACGTCTCCAACCTATCTATAATTTTTTATTGTTCCATGTTGTTATATTACAAATCTTGGATGTTTTACAGTCATTTTATAGCAACTTTATCATATTTTTTGGGAATAACCTACTAACATAGTGCCCAGTGCCAATTGCTGTTTTTTGCTTGTTTTTTACTTCGCGGAAAATCAATACCGAACAGAGTCCAAACATAGCGGAACATTTTGGAGAATTGTTTTGGACCAGAAGACACACGATGGGCCAAGGAAGTACCAGGGGGGATCCGTGGGGAGCACAATCCAACTGGGGGCCCTGGTGGGTTGTGCCCACCTCGTCCACCTCTCGCACTGCCTCTTTGCTCTATAAATACCCCAGTATTCCAAAAAAAACCATAGGGAAGACGACGAAACACAATTCCAGTTGCCGCAAGTTCCAGAAACCACAGATCCAATCTAGAAACCATCATGGAGGGGTTCATCATCCTCATTGGTGCCTCTCTGATGATGCGTTAGTAATTCATTGTAGACCTATGGGTCCATAGTTAGTAGCTAGATTGCTTCCTCTCTCTCTTTCAATTCTCAATACGGTCTCTTGGAGATCTATTAGATGCAACTCTTTTTGCGGTGTTTTTATTGCGATCCGATGAACTTTGAGTTTATGATCAGATCTATTTTATCCATGGAAGTTATTTGAGTTTTGATCTCTTATATGCATGATTTCTGATAGCATCGTATTTCTTCTTCGAATCTTTGGTTTAGTTAGACTGACTAGATTGATTTTTCCTGCCATGGGAAGAGGTGTTTTGTGATGGGTTCGGTCTTATGGTGCTCAATCCCAATGTCAGAAGGGGAAATGATACGTATGTATCATTGCAATAAAGGATAACAATATGGGGTCTATTCCTAAATGAATAGATCTTGTCTACATCATGTCATTGTTCTTATTGCATTACTCCGTTTTTCCATGAACTTAATACACTAGATGCATGCTGGATAGCGGTCGATGTGTGGAGTAATAGTAGTAAATGTAGGCAGGAGTTGGTCTACTAATCTTGGATGTTATGCCTATATAATGATCACTGCTTGGATATCGTCTTGATTATTTGAATTTCTATCAATTGCCAACAGTAATTTGTTTACCCGTCGTATGCTGTTTTTCTCGAGAGAAGCGACTAGTGAAATCTACGGCCCCCGGGTCTCTTCTTTATCATATTTACCTTCAAGATCTATTTTATTCGCTTTTATTTTCAGATCTCGCATTCCCACGAGATCTATTTATCCAATCTACAACAATTTTATCTACCTTCTTACCCAGGAGGGATTGACAAACCCTCTTTTACGTCGGGTTGCAGGCATTTGTTCTTTGTGTGCAGGTACTGTTTACATTGTGTTGCGTGGTTCTCCTACTGGTTCGATAACCTTGTTTCATCAATCAGGGAAATACCTACCATAGTTGTGCTGCATCATCCCTTCCTATTTGGGGAAATACTGATGTAGTTCAAGCCGCATCAATGATTTCCCCCTCTGGGAGGGAAGTTCCCCCGGTGGAATTGCTCTTCCGGGGGGCAAAAGTGCTCCTGCCCAAGTTCCACCTCGAGACGGCGGCGCTCTGTACCGAAAGTGCTCTCCTTTTTTTATAGATCAAAATGACTTATATACTAGAAGAGGTGCACTGGAGGTGGGCCGAGGAGGGAACAACCCACCAGGGCGCGCCTGGGGTGTCTGGCACGCCCAGGTGGGTTGTGCCCACCTGGTGGGCCTCCTCCGGTAGTTATTTGCTCCAGTATTTTTCATATATTCCAAAACAATTCTTCGTAAATTTTCGCCTCATTTGGAGATGTGCAAAATAGGTAACTCTGACGTAGGTTTTTCAGGTCCAGAATTGCAGCTGCTGGCATTCCCCCTCTTTGTGTAAACCTTGCATATTACACTACTGGAATCAGGATCTCTGACGTCAGCTAGCTGACGGCAAAGAAGGTCCTTGCCATCAGCTTACATAAAACAGACTGCAAAGAAAGATCTGACGGCAAAGATCATGTTTGCGTCAGCCAGATCTTTGTCGTCCGCTAGCGGACGACATAGAAGCTTTGCCGTCTGCTAGCAGACGGCAAAGAAAGAGGGCGGCCCACTCGCGAAAGCCACCTAACGGCCACTTTCTTCACCGTTTGCTAGCTGATGGCAAAGCATCTTTGCCGTCAGCTTGTAGACGGCAAAGAAAGTGACCAAACTAATGTCCATTAGCTGGGTGCTTTGTTGTCTGCTAGCAGACGGCGAAGAACCGTGCCCTAACTAAAATGCCAACAATGCTCGCGCCCCATCTCTTTATCCCCCCTCTCTCTCTATGCCATGTGCCTGAGCCGCCGCCGCCCTGCGCCACCCCGCCCCCGTGTCGTCGCCGCGCCGCCACCGCCGCCCCGGTGACCCCCTCCTCCGCCCCGCGCCACCCTAGTCGCCGCACCGCCACCACCGCCCTGGCGACCCCCTCCTCCGCCTCGCGCCATGCCCGTTGACGCCGCACCCACCCATGGCGCCGTCGACGCCGCACCCGACCCCAACGCCGTCACCGTTGACCCTCCGGCACGGCCCCTCCCCCGAGAAGGACGCCTAATCCCCTCTGCCTTCGACCCCGACCCAGGCCGTCCCCAACACCAAGGTGCGCCACCCCTCCCGCTTCCCTCCCTCTTCTCTCTCTCTCTCTCTCTCTCTCTCTCTCTCTTTGACTGGTCTCTCTGCCGATCGAAGCTACATAGGTGCAGATCGATGAGGAGGAGAAGGGTGCCCCCTCTTCCACCCGGCCGCCCCAGCACCCCTCTCCTCTACCACCCCGGCCGCCCCACCGATCCGGCGCCCCCTCCTCCACCCGGCCACCCCGGTGCCCCTCCAATGTCAGCTTCAGGCTGTTGCAGAAGATGGGAACCAAGTCCGGCAAGGGCCTTGGCAAGAACAAGCAAGGTTTCATTCTTTCCTCTGCTCTCACCTGCTTGTTTACCCTCTCTCTAGGTTCGATTCAGTTCACTGGTTCGACATGTTGTTCTATCAAGTGTTGTCAGTGATCATCACTCCGTCGTCATCCTGTTCGAGCTCATCAGTTAGCAATTCATTTGAAAAATTGACATGATTGGTAGAATCAGTAGCCCAAGAAGTATAGCAAGAGGTTGTTGTTGATGCCACATCTACATGACCGATGGTGCCAATGTCGACTGCGCTGGTTTTGTTGGCTAACTAGCTGACCACCATGTTAGTTTCCTTGGCTGTGGTTTTGATGAATTTTATAAGCTTGTGTTTTTTAAGTTTTGGTTTACATTTAGTTTAATTTATGTTTAGTTTAGGTTAAGAAGAAAGATGGAAAAAATAAGAAGAGAAGAAGAAGAAGAGGAAGAAGAAGAAGTGTATTTTTCTCAGGTGCACTACTTGTTTTTCAGTTTGTTTCTGTTTGTTCATTTTTTTGTTTTTCAGTTTCATGTAGCCGATAGGAGATTGTGTTAAATTGCCATGTTGTAGGTAAACACTACCACACATAGAATAAAAATGGGGATAACACAGTTGATTTAGAACAGTTCGTGTAGAAAACTGCCATGGACCACAACGTCAAATCTGCTTTGTTCCTAAAACTTTTGCCATGTCACCTAGTAAATTTCCGTGTAGTACAATGAGAGTAGTTCCGCAGGGGTTTATGGCTGATTTATAAATTGAACCATATAGGCATGGTGAGGATATATATTCTCTTTCATTTGATGATCAAGAATATATTGAATAACATGCTACTAATAAATCTTGTGCTCGGCTCTAGTATGTCAACCTATAGCCACCTAAAATATGCTCTATTTTTTAGATTACTATGCTTTGTTTTTCAACATTTTTAGTTCTCTTTCATGTCTAAATAAATCCCTAGTTTTGAAGGGTGCCAATTGCCATTGCCAACTAACTTACGAAATTAATTAAGTGTTGTTGATGTTGTTGAGCACAAGTGCATTGCTTTTTTCTCAATTTTCTTTCATTCTAAAAAATTGGATCCGTTCCAACTATTGCCAACTAACCTACAAAATTAATTAATTGCAGTTTATTATCTTCTACTCAAAACTTCTGCTGCTATAATGTTATATGATAATGTTGTAAGGGTAGTAATTGGTCTCTTCTGCTGCTTATCAGAGATGGTGGGAGGCCGCCACCGCGGTCTACGCTCTGCCACACCGGAGTACGACTTGGAAGGTTTCGAGTTCTTCACAATCATACTTGAGAATTCCTCCAGGAGGAAGGTATATAAAAGCAGAGATCGCCTCTTCACCCATCTCTTTATCATAACTCTATTGTTTTCTACATCACTCCTTGATCCACGTTGTAGAGGCTGCCTGACACTTTTATGGAGATGCTGGACGGCCATCGGCCAAAGAATGTGAAGCTGCAACAGGCCGGCAGCGGGCTTCGCAGGCTTTGGGACATGGATGTGGTGATTAGGAACGACCACATGTACATGGGTCGTGGCTGGGAGCAGTTCGTCTGTGCCTACGACCTGCAGCGCAGGTACTTCCTTGTCTTCAGGTACGACAGTGATGCCATGATCACCGTGAAGGTGTTCAACACGACTATGTGCCGCATGCGCTACTAGGATGACAACGATGCCAGTGTGCTCTGCCTCTTATTCCTCTACATTTGGCTTTGTCTCACGCTAATTGTTAAAAAAAACTTTGTTGCATTTGGTCAGGCAATCCGAGCAGCAGCAGCGACTCTGGCTACAGCAAAAGCAGCAGCGAGTCTTGCTATAGCGAAAGCAGCAGCGAGGATGATCCGAAATGGAGTGGGGAAGAAGAGGAGCAAAGTGGGGATGAGGAGGTGCAACCTATTATGTCTGACGATGACCTCGCGATGGTGGTGGCTGACGATGGCCAAGCGATGGTGGTGGCTAACGATGGGCAAGAGATGGTGGCGGCTGACGATGACCTAGCGATGGTGTTGCCTGAAGATGGCCTCGCAATGGTGGTGGTGCCTGACAATTACCTCGCGATGGTGCTGGCGACGGCGATCCTACAGCCGAGCGACATGACCATGCCAATTGTTGTAGAAGAGTACATCCCACTGCCTCGCCGCTCTAAGCGCATCAGGATGATGAAGGAGAAGGAGAAGAAGGAGGAGTGAAGTATGTCAAGTATGTCAAATCTCTAAAATTATCTATACTTAGCTTTTGTTTCCTCCGAAATGACCTAAGTTAGCTCTAATATGCTAAATTATCTCTAATATGCTTAGTTACCTAGGTTTTCTCAATAATGACATACACTTAGCTTACTTATGTAAAAATGGCATAATTAGCTTACTTAGGTTTGAAATGGGATAACAATCTTGGTAACCTCATATATGTCATATAGTTAGCTTATTTTCCTTGAAAATGACATAATAAGCCTAATTAGATCCAAAATGATCAATTTTACCTAAGTTAGCTCCAAAATGACCTAAGTTAGCCCTAAGTTAGCTCTAAAATGCTAAATTAGCTCTAATATGCTTAGTTACCCGGGTTAGCTCAAGAAAGACCTATAGTTAGCTTACTTATGTCAAAAATGGCATAATATGCTTAGTTAACTAAAAATGGCATAATTAGCTAGGTTAGCTCCAAAATGACCAATTTTACCTTGGTTAGCTCCAATATGATCCATTTTACCTAGGTTAGCTCCCAAATGACCAGGTTTACCTAGGTTAGCTCCAATATGATCCATTTTTCCTAGGTTGGCTCCAAAATGCCCTATTTACCTAGGTTAGCTCTAAAATGACCTACACACTTAGTATTTTTACCTAGCTTACATAGAAGAAGAAGAAGATAAAGAAGAGGAGAGGAGAAAAAGAAAGAGAGGATAAATTCTTCTTCTTCCTTTTCTTCTTCCTTTTCTACTTTTTGTTCTAGCTAGTCTTCTTCTTCTTCTAACTTTCATCTGTCCCAATTTGCAGATTTGCTTTAGATGAGGAAGTTTGCATTGATGGAGTGTACTCTTCTCTTGTGCTTCCTTTTTGTTTATGGAAACTTGTTGGAAACTTCTTCTGGATATGTATGTATATGGATATGTTGTTGGAAACTTCTTTTGGATATGTATGTATATATGGATATGTTGTAGGAAAATTCTTGTTGGAAATAATTTTATGTTGGATATGTTGTTGGAAACTTGTATGTTTCTTATGTTGTTGGAAACTTATTGTTGGAAACTTATTTTGAAATTATTGTGAAATTCTGTCAAATTGAATGAATTTAAGAAAAAACAGGGGCTATACAGGCACTTTGCCGTCTGCTGGCAGACGACAAAGAGCTTTGCTGTCAGCCAGCTGACTGCAATGCTGCCACGTGATAGCTACCTATGCAACCTGGGGGCACTTGACTGGCCTATATAGTTTCTTTGCCGTCTGCTGGCAGACGGCAAAGAACTTTGCATCTTTGCCATCTGCCAGCAGACGGCAAAGCACACCGTTAAGCCCTTAACGGACATAAGCTGCCACGTGTGCTCTCCAGGTCCTTTGTCGTCTTCTCGCAGGCGGCAAATACCATTTCATCTTTGCCGTTCGCCAGCAGACGAAAAAGATCCCTTCGTCGTAGCCTATTCAGCCGGACCTGTTGCCGTCCGCCAGGCGTGCCTTTGCCGTCAGCCATGGTAGATGGCAAAGTTCCTGATTCTTGTAGTGTTATGAGAGAAAAGGCATTAGAATTACTCTAAAAAGTATTATTATGCATAAAAACATAGTAAATAACAGTAGGTAAACATGATGCAAAATGGACGTATCAACTCCCCCAAGCTTAGATCTCGCTTTTCCTCAAGTGAGAAACCGAAATCAAAAAACATGTCCACATGCTTAGAGAGAGAGGTGTCGATAAAAATACGGACATAGAAGCATCATGCATATTATGATAGCAACGACAAACTTTATCATATAACTTTTACCACATTAATTTTATCATAAACTTCTCTGAACAAGTAACAATTCATCACAACGTCGAAGTATAAAGCATAAACTCTACTAAAAACTAACAAACTATGTTCTCAATCAACTTTGCAACTACAAATCATCATGTTTTCAGGAAGGGTCGCATATCGGAGCTTTTTGGCAAGTCCACGTACTCAACCATCATATAGTCTTCGATGATTGCTAACACTCACCGCCTGGTCATGAGAAAAAAGTTTCAACCAGACACATAGGAAGATTGGGGCTTCTAGTTTCGCCTCCCAACGTATTCACCTCAAGGGTGATGTCAATAATAATAACTCATGCTCACTCATATCTAACTAGATATATGTGCCTAGATCTTTCCTCACCACATGATGCTTGCAAAATAGAAAATAAGAAGGAATAGAGAAGAATACTTTGACTCTTGCATAAAAGTAAATACATAAAATTAAAAGATAGGCCCTTCACAGAGGGAAGAAGAGGTTGTCATGCTCTTTTTGGTTTGTATGATCAATCTCTTAGTGCAAAAGAATGTCATGTTGTATTGCCCCTTATGGTAGCAACCTTTATTATGCAGTTGTCGGATTATGGGGTCCAACAAACCCTTGTAAGGTCCGAACTCTGGGGTGCGCACGAAGTACTCCCTCCCCCTAGATCACTTGCTCAATGATTCCATGTCCTAGCTCGACAGACCCAAAGAACAAGAGACACGAGGGTTTATATTGGTTCGGGCCATCTTGCGGTGTACTACCCTACTCCAGTTTTTGGGCGGATTGCCTCGGGGGGCTGAGGATGAACTAATACAATGGATGAACAGCCTCAGGAGGTAAGATGTTCTTGGGCTCAATGAACTAGTGAGCTCACTGGGGTGGAATGAATCCAATCCCCGTTGCCTCTCTCTCTCTCTCTCTCTCTCTGCTAGATAGGTCGATCCCCCGCTACGGTGTTGGCTAGGTCCTATTTATAGTGGCCTTGATCCTCTTCCCAAATGTTTAGGTGGGAAGGGATCCCACAACGGCCAAGTTTGAAGGGGGACAACTAGTACAAGCTATCCTGAAAAAAGGTGGTCTTCACCTGTCAAAGCCTCTAGTGGTGATGCTGCTGTGGGCTCCGCGATGACCTCCGTCCTGCAGTCTTGGGGGTCCTAGTTTGTTGCACCGATATGGAAACATTTGCCTGATGCCTCAGGACCCCGCACCTGCGCTTTCCGCCTTAGCACCAAAGAGGAAAATGGTACACTGCGCCCGCTAGCGCCTGCCTGGCCTTGGTCGTCATGGCTCACGTCACGTGAACCTCGCGAGGTGCCCCTTGCAGAGATATGTCCGCTCCTCAAGAGGCAGCCTATAGAGGCTGCCCCTAGGGAGGTCTTAGTGTCGTCCTCCTTGCGAGGCTTGGCCCCTCGTGAGCGTCTTGAATTGATGCTGCTGAAGGTGGGCCGTACCAGGCCATTGGGGTGCCATGCTCTGGGCCGCAGGCAGGCATGTCTGGGCACCCCCGGTCCCAGAACGCCGACAGTAGCCCCCGAGCCCAAAGCACACTCGAGCTTGGTTTCGAGGCAAAGCCAAAGGGAAAGTGCGGAGCGCCGCAGGCCCCAACTGCTCGCAGCCTCAGTCGACGCATGGCGATTGGCGAGAGGTGGGCGGCTCCGCTTCCCCATGCTGCCTCGGCAACCGTTCGACTTGACGAGTCCCTGTTGCATGCAGAAGAAAACCATCATTACCTGCGATCGTGGAGGCCAACAGTTGGCCTCCATCTGGCTATAAATGAGGAGGGGGGCGGAGTCCCCGCCACTCATCTCCTTCTTCTCACCGCCCACTCCTTCTTCCTCCTCCTCACTTCGCCGTCTTGCGGCGACACCCATGGCGCCGATAAGGAGGTTCTCCGCTGTTGAGAAAGGAAACCCCCCCTCCCATGAGGAGCAGGTGCCACTTCCGCCGAAGAAGAGGTTTGGCGGCCCCGGCGACGTCGTCGTGAGGCAGGAGGTGACGAGGCCTTGGTACAAGCGGCCTCCTCTAGGCTACCCGCTGCCCTTGTATGCCCAAGCGCAAGGCTCCGGAGGAGGAGGCGGCGCCCCGCGCCGCTTGCATCATGGCCATGGTGGCCAGGACATGGTGGCATGAGCCGCCGATCCACGAACTCATGATGAGGGCAGTTCCGGCGAGTTCATGATGTGGGCGACGATGCCACCGCGCACGTGGATCAGATTCCCGCAGTTCTTCGCCGAAGAGAGGCCGCCGAGGGGTCTCTCAAGCTGTGGTTGTAGCATGCCTGATGCAGCACTCCGGCAATGGGAGTGGAGGTCGAGGTCATCTCCCCGAGCAAGATCTTCATGACCCATGGATGGGGCGAAGTCTCCCGCGTCTGCTACACGGCGGGGCCCCTCGCCATCCACTATAAGTACGATGGCGCCTCCATGCTGTTCTTCAAGGTCTTCGATGAGGAAGGCCGCCGCCTGGAGTGCTACCCTTGAGGTGACAGCCAGGATGGAGCGATAGCGGGCGCCGGGCCTGCCCCCAGACCTACTGGCAGTTCCTCCAGTAGCAACGACGGCTCGTGGGAGTCGAGCGACTCTCCTCAGCTTGACCAGACTCCAGAGACGAGCGAAGATAGCTACGTGCCCCCGAGCTCCCGCCGTGCTCGGAGCTCTGTGAAGGCATCCGCTCATCGTCATCGATGATCTGGATGGGGTTGGCGCCGGCCCCACGCGGCCCACTGTTGATGATGGAGTTGGTGGCGACGTCCGCAGCTAGGGCTTCCAGAAGCTTCCTTCTTTTGTTCCCTATGAGGAATCGAGATGAACCCCATGGGGTCGTGTAAAGAATTTTTAGTGCTTTTGCACCAACATTATTCCCATTATGATGTTTGCGGTTGCGTGCCTTGCTTCGGTTGTTCCCCCTTTTCGTCCTCGCGGTAGCTTAGTGCTCTACGCCGGCAAGTCACAGTCCCCAGGCAGGCTTCAGTCATCGCTAGTATGACAGGTCGCGATGCCGTGGTCAAGGCCAGGAAGTGAGCGGCTCGAGCTCCGGTAAGAGCTCCCAAGGTGATATGCTCAAGAGGTCCCTCTTAGCGTGCAAGCAGCTTCCTAAAGGCAGAAAAGGAAGGCGGGATTGCCGGAGCAAGGCCACAAGAGTCGAAAATCCCGAGTCACAATGTTGGGCTAACTTGAATGCGTGACTTATCTTAGCAAGCTTGAGGCGATTCCTTGCACAGCGCTCGATTTACACGCCAATGATGGTGATACTGCCAGGATAGGACCGCGCCAGCTTCCCCCTTTCACACTCCCCTGAGTGCTCTGCGTCCTCGGGTCCCAATCCTCGAGCGAGCCTCAACCGCCACTAGTATGCCCAGTCGTGATGCCGTGGTCAAGGCCAGGGGGTGAGGACTGGAGAGTCAGTAAGAGCTCCTGTGGCGCGATGCTCAGGAGCCCTCCCTTTAACGCACATGAAAGAGAGCAGCTGGCGGGGTCACCTGTAGCTAGGCTTTGGAGATTCCTGCGGGTTAGTGAGAGAGTGCAGCTCATAGCCGTGTTTGCCATCCTACCATTGATCATTCCGCAAAAAGATGAAGGCACCGCAGATCTGGTGAGGTGACGTGCGCAGAGCGGGCCGGGAGCCAGAGCTCGATCGCACAGGTTTATCAGTGTTGCAGGGACGGGCCCGAGCACAAGCACCGTGCCAGCATGTGAACCCTTGTTGCAGGATGACCAAGTGGCCGATCAGCAGTGCGGGAGGCCGCGATGAGTAATAACTAGGTAGGCGATAATCATAAAGCAACTCATGCAAGGAGGCGAGCTAGTTCGGAATAGATGCAAGAACGATACGTGCCATAGGAACGGACCCGTGCGGCCTGGGGATGATGCAGCTCGAGGGGCGCCCCCAATAGAGAAAGCCTAAGATGCAAAAAAGATACACATCGTAGGGACAGTCCTGTGCGACATGGGGATGATGCAGCCCGAGGGGCGCCTCCACCTAAATAAACCAGAAAATGTCACCTGGCACCGTTGTTGAAGAGGTGTTGGAGCAGCTGAAGATGCATGCTCAATAAGTCGCTCCTCATGAATCGTCCGGTGGCCAGTTCCCTGGGGACCCCTGAGGTTCTGGCTCCTCCGGCCCTAGGACGGCCTAGCTCCTGGCCTCGCGAGCCGCCAGGGCGCCCTGCATGAGCTAGTGAAGGTGACAGCTACGTTCGGCAGGCCGAAGGGCATGCGAACGTAGCTGTGTGGGGGACCACCGCACTGATCAACGCTCGATGGCCAGAAGCGCCCCTGAGATGCAGCCCTATTGAGCCCTGGAACGTTGACACATACGTGCAGCTCGTCATCCACGCCAGGACAAGGAGCTGCGCCAGGTGGTGGACGACAGTCGCCGCGCATGGCCCTTGCCTCTCGAAGCTCCTTGGTGGTCTTGGTGATGAACACCTGAGCACCAGGCAACTCGTGCCTTGTGCCCTGATGAGGGAAGCGTGCGTTGAAGCATGCCTCCACATGGCGCCCGAGCGCCTCCCTCATGACATTGGCTAAGTCAGAGGCCCTCCAGAAGAGAGCCCCCGAGCCGAGCCTGAGGAGGGCACTGGGCGCGCATTCCTATGCGAGGGAGGAAGGCGCCCCATCCATGGGTGCAGATCCTGAGGTGGTGCCGCTGGAGACTCCGCCCTCCTGAAGCCCTTGGCAGAGTAGCTGCTTATTCTTCTTGGGGACAGCCTCAGGAGGGTAGACATTGCCTTCGTTATCTGGGTTTTCGGACGCCATAGCCTGGTAAGCGCGCTTGAGAGAGCACACCGCGTCCTTTTCCTCGCAGGAGACCATGATGACGCCGCAGCTTCCTGGCATCTTGAGGACATTGTAGCCATGGTGGGTCACTGCCATAAACTTGGTCAGGGCCGGATACCCAAGGATGGCATTGTATAGTAGGCAGATGTGGGCGACGTCAAAGTCGATGAGCTCGATGTGGTAGTTGTTGCGCTTGTGAAGGTGACAGGGAGGCAGACCTGCCCTATCAGGGTGGTGGAGCCGTCGGTCACTACTGAGAAGGGCTTGGTTGGCTACAGCTGATCATATGGCACTTGGAGGCGGTCGTACGTCTCGACAGAGAGAATGTTGAGCCCTGCGCCACCGTCCATGAGGGTTTTGTTGACAAGGACGTTGCTAATGATGGGTGAGCAGAGCATCGGGAGGGCGTCGGCACTTGCCACGCACTTGAGCTGGTCGGACGAGCTGAAGGTAATGGTGCACTTCGACCACCTGAGAGGGCGCGTGGCTTCGAGGCTGGGGAGAGCCGCGGTCACCTCATGCGTGAACTACTTGAAGATGTGCTGGGAGGCTGGGGCTTGAGTGCCACCCAAGATGCAGGCGATGGCGCGTGGCTCCGGGAAGCCCCCAGCCCCCTTGTCCTGGTGATGGTCGTCATTCCTCCTTGGCAGTGGTGGCAGCGGAGGAAGGCCAGCCTTACCTTGAGGTCGGTCCTCACAAGGCAGATCCCTCCAGGCGCCCTCACGAGGCTGGTCCTACCAGCTGTCCTTGCGTGGCCGGTCGCACCACTCCTGGCGGGGGCTGTGGTCGTCCCAGCGTCCTCCACTTCATCCTCCTCCTCGGCCGTAGCCTCGGTCGTTGCACTCGGGGTGTCGGCCGAAGCGCCCATCGCGGATGGCCCTGAGCTCTTCATAGTCGTTGGTGTTGTGGTTGTGCACGTTGTGGAACGCGCAGAATGGGCGGTTGGCCTTGGATGACTCGGGGTGGTCGCAGGCGCACTTCATTTCTGGCTCGGCCACTAACATGGCCACTCCCTTGCACTTCACGTCCTTTGTCTTGGCGTTCTTGTCTTCTGGGTCGTTGGCTGGAAGATCGAGGAGGGAGAGGCACCCCTCCTCAGCTCTGGCGCACTTGGTCGCTGCTACCTCTTGAGCACTGCCTTGGTTTTCCCTTGAAGAGGAAAGGGTGATGCAGCAAAGTAGCGTAAGTATTTCCCTCTGTTTTTGAGAACCAAGGTATCAATCCAGTAGGAGATCATGCTCAAGTCCCACGTACCTAAACAAACAAATAAGAACCTCACAACCAACACGATAAAGGGGTTGTCAAGCCCTTCACGGTCACTTACGGGAGTGAGATCTGATAGATATGATAAGATAATATTTTTGGTATTTTTATGATAAAGAGAAAGAAAGATGCAAAGTAAAATAAACGGCAAAGGAAATAACTAAGTGTTGGAAGATTAATATGATGGAAGATAGACCCGGGGGCCATTGGTTTCACTAGTGGCTTCTCTCAAGAGCATAAGTATTACGGTGAGTAAACGAATTACTGTCGAGCAATTGATAGAATTGAGGATAGTTATGAGAATATCTAGGTATGATCATGTATATAGGCATCACGTCCGCGACAAGTAGATCGAAACGATTCTACATCTACTACTGTTACTCCACACATCGACCGCTATCCAGCATGCATCTAGAGTATTAAGTTCATAAGAATAGAGTAATGCTTTAAGGAAGATGACATGATGTAGAGGGATAAACTCATGCAATATGATATAAATCACTTTTTTATCCTCGATGGCAATAATACAATACGTGTCGGTTCCCTTTCTGTCACTGGGATCAAGCACCGCAAGATTGAACTCAAAGCTAAGCACTTCTCCTATTGCAAGAAAGATCAATCTAATAGGCCAAACCAAACTGATAATTCAAAGAGACTTGCAAAGATAAAACAATCATACATAAAAGAATTCAGAGGAGAATCAAATATTGTTCATAGATAATCTGGATCATAAACCCACAATTCATCAGATCTTGACAAACACAACGCAAAAGAAGATTACATCGAATAGATCTCCAAGAAGATCGAGGGTAACTTTGTATTGAGATCCAAAGAGAGGGAAGAAGCCATCTAGCTAATAACTATGGACCCGGAGGTCTGAAGTAAACTACTCACACATCACCGGAGAGGCCATGGAGTTGATGTAGAGGCCCTCCGTGATCAATGCCCCCTCTGGGGGAGCTCCCAAAAATGCCCCTGGATGTTTGGGGGGTACATGGATATATATAGGAGGAAGAAGTACGTCGGCAGAGCAACGGAGGGCCCACGAGGGTGGAGGGCGCGCCCTGGGGGGTAGGCGCGCCCCCCTGCCTCGTGGCTTCCTCCGTTGTTTCTTGATGCCCACTCCGTGTCTCCTGGATCAAGTTTGTTGAGAAAATCACGTTCCTGAAGGTTTCATTCCTTTTGTACTCCGTTTGATATTCCTTTTCTTTGAAACCCTAAAATAGGCAAAAAATAGCAATTTGGGCTGGGCCTCCGGTTAGTAGGTTTGTCCCAAAAATGATATAAAAGTGTAAAATAAAGCCCATTAACACCCAAAGTAGATAATATAATAGCATGGAGCAATCAAAAATTATAGATACGTTGGATACGTATCAAGCATCCCCAAGCTTAATTCCTCCTCGTCCTCAAGTAGGTAAATGATAAAAGAAGAATTTTGATGTGGAATGCTTTCTAACATATTTCTCAATGTAATTTTTCTTTATTGTGGCATGAATGTTCAGATCCTAAAGATTCAAGATAAAAGTTTAATATTGACATAAAAATAATAATACTTCAAGCATACTAACTAAGCAATTATGTCTTCTCAAAATAACATGGGCAAAAAAGTTATCTCTACAAAATCATATAGTCTGGCTATTCTCTATCTTCACCACACAAAATATTTAAATCATGCACAACCCTAATGACAAGACAAGCAATTGTTTCATACTTTTGATGTTCTCAAACTTTTTCAATCTTCATGCAATACATGAGCGTGAGCCATGGATATAGCACTATATGTGGAATAGAATGCTGGTTGTGGAGAAGATAAAAATGAGAAGATAGTCTCACATCAACTAGGCGTATCAACGGGCTATGGAGATGCCCATCAATAGATATCAATGTGAGTGAGTAGGGATTGCCATGCAATGGATGCACTAGAGCTATAAGTATATGAAAGCTCAACAAAAGAAACTAAGTGGGTCTGCATCCAACTTGCTTGCTCATAAAGACCTAGGGCATTTGAGGAATCCCATCATTCGAATATACAAGCCAAGTTCTATAATGAAAAATTCCCACTAGTATATGAAAGTGATATCATAGGAGACTCTCTATCATGAAGATCATGGTGCTACTTTGAAGCACAAGTGTGGAAAAAGGATAGTAGCATTGTCCCTTCTCTCTTTTTCTCTCATTTTTTGGGCCTTTTTTATGGCCTTTCTCCTTTTTTCCTTTTTTTTATTTTCGTCCGGAGTCTCATCCCAACTTGTGGGGGAATCATAGTCTCCATCATCCTTTCCTCAGTGGGACAATGCTTTAATAATGATGATCATCACACTTTATTTACTTACAACTCAAGAATTACAACTCGATACATAGAACAAAATATGACTCTATGTGAATGCCTCCGGCGGTGTACCGGGATGTGCAATGATGCATGAGTGACATGTATGAATAATTATGAATGGTGGCTTTGCCACAAATACGATGTCAAGTACATGATCATGCAAGCAATATGACAATGATGAAGCGTGTCATAATAATGGAACGGTGGAAAGTTGCATGGCAATATATCTCGGAATGGCTATGGGAATGCCATAATAGGTAGGTATGGTGGCTGTTTTGAGGAGGTATATGATGGGTGTCGGTGTCAAAACTGGCGGATCTCAGGTAGGGGGTCCCGAACTGTGCGTCTAGGCCGGATGGTAACATGAGGCAAGGGACACGAAGTTTTACCCAGGTTCGGGCCCTCTTGATGGAGGTAAAACCATACGTCCTGCTTGATTGATATTGATGATATGGGTAGTACAAGAGTAGATCTACCACGAGATCGGAGAGGCTAAACCCTAGAAGCTAGCCTATGGTATGATTGTTGTTCTGTATGTTTTCCTACGGACTAAAACCCTCCGGTTTATATAGACACCGGAGAGGGTTAGGGTTACACAAAGTTGGTTACAATGGTAGGAGATCTACATATCCGTATCGCCAAGCTTGCCTTCCACGCCAAGGAAAGTCCCTCCCGGACACGGGACAAAGTCTTCAATCTTGTATCTTCATAGTCCTGGAGTCCGGCTGAAGGTATAGTCCGGCCATCCGAACACCCCCTAATCTAGGACTCCCTCAGTAGCGCCTGAACTAGGCTTCAATGACGACGAGTCCGGCGCGCAGTTTGTCTTCGGCATTGCAAGGCAGGTTCCTCCTCCAAGTACTTCATAAAAGATTTTGAACACAAAGAATAGTGTCCGGCTCTGCAAAATAAATTTCCACATATTGCCATAGAGATTATAATGTTCACACCAATCTAATATGCTGACGTATTCCGTAGCATGACAACACCACGGCCAAGCCTTTATTCGAATCGTTTTATTATCCCACCTCAACGTGTAATGCGAGGCGGTTTCCTTGGCATGTCTTGTTAAAGTAGAGATCGTGTCCCCTTATTCCGGGATTCTTATCGATACAGGCGTGGGTAACCAAACCACTTCTAGGACTCCTAGACTATAGGCAAGTCCAAATGGCCACAGATAGGACACTTGATATTCGCCCTCTTTATAAAGGGATAAGGCTTTTATTTTTTCCCTCCCGTGCTCAATCGAACCCTTCCCCCACCTCAAGCTCAAACACCCAAAGTTCAGGTCAGGTGCTCCGAACCTTCAATCATGTCCGGATCTAGCCCTCAAGGCCGATGGATGCCTTCCTCCGTCACGGAAGAAGACATCAAAAAGTTGAGGGAGGCCAGATATCTGACCACCGAGGTTTCGCATAGGCTGCCTACCCGAGGGCAGGCCGTCCCCAGTCCCCTCCCCCGAACCCAACGAGAACGTCGTGTTCATCTCCCACTTCCTCCGAGGTCTAGGCCTTGCTCTGGATCCTTTCGTCAGGGGTTTGATGTTTTATTACGGGCTAGATTTCCATGATCTAGCTCCGGACTCCTTTCTTCATATCACGACATTTATTGTCGTGTGTGAGGCCTTCCTCTGGGTTACCCCTCACTTTGGCCTGTGGCTCAAGACCTTTGAAGTAAAGCCGAAGATGATCGAGGGGCAACATGCAGCATGCGGAGGTGCCTCAATATGCAAGATGACGGGAGCTCCATTGCCCAAAGGTTCCATTCCAGAGGTGTCTGAATTGTGGCAACAGGAGTGGCTCCTAGAAGTGCCGAGTGGGCGGCCGCCCCTGTTTTCCGCTCGGGCCCTCCACCACAACTGCTGTCATGGATCTGCAGAGGTCTGAGATGGGGTCCAGCCAAGGACGTGCCTATACTGCAAAGCCTCATTCGAGATCTCTTCAATGGAGATTTTAGTTTGGTTGCGGTAATGCAAGTTATGCTGGTTCGTCAAGTCCAGCCTTGCAAGCACCGGCCCCTTCGCTTGTGGGAGTTCAATCCCGAGGGACTGCGTGTCATTCAAAATTTCCTCAGCCTGATGCACGAGGAGATGTACAAGTCATTCTTCGGACCTCAGGTAGAGTGTCCGGAAATCACCGAGGACGTGGGCCTGAGCAGTAACCGCGCAGCCGAACAGGTAAGGAATCTTCCGGCCGAACATACTATCTCTCATTTGTTACAAAGTTATTTCTGAGAGTTTGCTTTTTGACCAGGATGGGCTAACAAAGGCGAAGTTGATTCGGTGTTCGGCCCCCCTCCCTGAGGGTTTGGACAATCCGGTATTGGAAAAGATGCTCCAGGTCGCACCTTGCCCGGAGCCCTTGAAGGAAGATACTGGGGAGGATAATACGGGCAGACGCGGGCCCCCAACGCTGCCCATTCTAACCGAGGGAGCGAGCGTCTCCATGAAGGAAGACGACCGGAGGAGGAAAAGGCCTACGCCCGAGGATTCGGAAGCCGAAGCTTCCAAACGGGAGAAGAAGTCTCCCACAGAGGGTCCTACCTTGTGGGGTGCTTTTGCTGCACAAAGTCCGCGGGGGGATCAATTCTCCAGCGAGTCGTAAGTGACCCGAAATACTTTAATAGTACAGGTATGCCATCTTTTTCTTCTGAGAAAATAACCACCGCATATATCTTTGCAGTTCGGGACTTAGCCCCTCTCAAATGAGCTCGTCTTCGGGGGATCTTCTTCTAGAGATGATGGAGAGCGAAACGCCTCCTCCAGACTCCTCCGCTCCGGAAGCGGGCGACCCCGAAGTGTCATCGCGGAGGGCCTCTCCGAGTCCGGTGAGGCCAGAAGGTAATCCCATTGACCCCCGAAGCTCCCAGTGTCCGGCTACCGAGGAGAGCAGACAAAAGAGTCCGGCACCGTCTAGTGTGCGATCGGATGTTCTGAGGGAGTTGGTGGGGCGAGCGGCCATCTCAGATGAACACCATATGCTGATGAATACGGTGATGGAGAGAATCTCATCCACCAAAAGCAGATTGCATGAAGGTTTTATGAGTCTACTGACAGGCTTTGAGGTACGTAATATAATGTATGGTAGTCCTGCACATGCTAGGTGTGCCCTGTGTAGATAGTAGCCCCTGAGAATCTGGTCGTCGTCGGAAACGACGACGAACAGAGGATCATATTCCCAGGTAATAACCATACGGCCTCTATGTGCAGGTGATGGAAGCTCCGGTGGCTAGCCGGACTAGCGAGTTTGCCCATTTAAAACGGCAGTTGGATGCGGCAAACGCCGACATCGAGCTTGTTAACAAAAGCCTTGACTAGGCACAGGGTAAGTGTCATTATCTGGTAAACGCCACATAGTAAGAGCAGCATGATGCCAGTATCTTTAATATGTTGTGACTGTAGATGGAGCTGCCACTGTTGAAGCCTTGCAGGCAGAACTTGCCTGAGCCAAGGAACAAGTGAGGTTTGGTAATGCGGCTGCTTTGAAGGCGGCCGAAGAGTTGAAAGCCGAGAAGGCTGCGCATGGCGAGAGCCGAGATAAGATGGCCAAGATGGCCATAGAATTAAAAGCCGCCGCCGACCGTTGCCGGGTTCTTGAAAAGGAAAACCTAGTGAAGGCATCGGACCTTGAGAAGGCTGTTGCGACGAGAAAAGACATCCGATCTGCTATGAGGGTGAAGAAGGAGGAGCTGCGGGAAGCTAGGGATATTGTAGCTGGGAAATCCTTTATGTTGCGGAGGAAGTTCGGAGATCCACGGTATGCCCCTCCGGATCGGCTGTGGAGTTTGGAGGATGTGTATAATGATTTGGCGGCGAGCGCTGCCGATGCGGCCAAGTACTTCCAGGGTCAGACGGACCGTGAAGTGGACCAGCTGTTTTGGACACAATTCCATTCTCCTGAGCGTCCGCTTTCATTGACTGACCAATTAGCCGAATGGGCCGAACTGAATAGGTTGTCCGGACTCGCCATGAGGTTTGTTGTGGATCAGCTATGGCCGGAAAGGCCAAAACCGGACAGCTATTTCAGCTTGGTGCAGCAGTTCCGTGACGTGGTGCCGCGCATTAATGCGATGAAGAGGTCGGCATGCATAGAGGGCTCACAGATGGCCTTTGCCCGTGTTAAAGCATACTGGGCGGAGATGGATGCTACCACTGTTGCAGCGCGGGATTCGGCCATAGCCCGAATGGCTGCTGAGCACTACTTTGAAGAAGTTCTTGAGGGTGCTCGTTTGATAGAGACCCAGTGCTCAAAAAATATTATGTTTGAGTGATATGTAATCTCACTGTAAGAGAAATGCTTTTATAAATTTTTATAAGGCTATTTTTATACTTTTGCCCGAAAGTAATATGATGCCTCCTAGCGACCGTTTATGTATACATGTGTATAACCTGAAAGATTGCAGCTGTCGGCTTCAACCCCCACGCATATATTGCGGAGGTGCTCGCAAAAAACATGCGTTCACACATAACCCAACGTCTTGGTCCTATTAAGGAGGTGATAGTGGAGCGAGCGAGGCAACCGGACTATAATGCTTTAGCACTTTCACTTAGCCATAGGAGTCTGACAGTGGGGCTACTAGATAGCCCCTGGTGGCTCCGCACTCTCCCGATCCCGGTGTGCGTACATGCCTGGCCGGAAAACGGCCCTTCGTTAAGGCGGAGGAATTCTAACAGTCCAACAGGTCATCAAGTGGTTGACTAGTCTCACGCTATATCATGACAGTCAGTTTTCGGCTTTCTCTACTGAGGTGCTCGTCCGGATGAACCAGGGCACAATCGTAGTAGTTCTCCTGGTGCTACCTTAGCCGGTAAAGCGGAACATAAGGCACCAAAACACAGGAGCCGGGCAAACCCAACATTTGACCAAAGACAATGATTCGGAGCCGGGCCAAACTCGCGACGCCGAACACTCCCTAAGGTATTCGGTCTTTGTGATATAAACCGGGCCTAAATAATGGCCTTTGTAAGAAGCCCCTTGTGTCCAGGTACGTGCATTGTTCTGGCGTGGCCACATGCCAAGACATCAGCATCCTTCCCAACGGTGGATATGTATTAACAAGAGACAGTAAAAAAGGTTTACGTAGGGTCTTAATCTAAAAGGAATCCTTGGAGCGGGTCCCTGCTGCACGTCTGCGCCTGTGTCTCCGTTGTGCCGTATCCTGGACGGCTGTAGCACAATGATCGTCTGTAAAAGAGAGGAATTTAGGTGAAAAAGTTGTCGTGCAAAAAGATAGTTTTTAAAGAAACCATGTATAATTCAAGATGAGAAAAAATTGCCACTTGTCTGCGCGCGTTGAGCCTCTTGTATTGACAAATAGGGGTGTGACCATTTATTTGGTATAAATAGCGGCGCCGGACTTGATTAGTTGTGTCTGAGGTCTTGACGACCTATTGGATGATTTCGCTGGTCCGGGCGCCTTCAGTGTGCGGCTGCCAAGGCAGCCACACTCTCTTCGGCGCGCAGAGATCGCTTGATATTTCCGTTCACTAAAATGGTGCCTCGTGGACCGGGCATCTTGAGTGTGAGGGAGGCGTAGTGTGGTATTGCATTAAAGCGAGCGAAAGCTTCGCGTCCGAGCAGTGCTTGATAGCCACTTTGGAACGGAGCAATGTGGAAGGTTAAATGCTCGCGACGAAAGTTATCGGGGGAGCCGAATATAACTTGTAGTAGGAGGGAGCCCGTACAATGAGCCCCTAGGCCTGGCGTTACTCCTTTAAAGGTAGTATTGCTATGGCGAATTTTTGTTGGGTCTAACCCCGTCCCGTGGATTGTATCCTGATATATTAGGTTTAGATTGCTGCCACCATCCATCAAGACTCGTGTGAAGTGATATCCGCCAATTACTAGGTCTAATACCAGGGCAGCCCATCCTGCGCGTCGGATACTTGCTGAGTAATCGCGATGGTCGAAAGTGATTGGTTGAGACGACCAGTGGCAGGACTTCGCGGTGACAAGCACTTGGGTATATTTTCCTGGGAGTGACGCGTTGTTTTTTCCCTTGATCACGTGTAACACGTTTACTGTTTTGACTTCTGGTGGAAATTTCTTTTGTTCCCCAGTGTCTTGCTTGGGAGGCTCGTCCTCGTCTTCACTTGGTGTATCCTCCCCCTTGTGTACGGCGTTGAGCTTGCCGGACTGCTTGAAGACCCAACATTCTCTGTGGGTATGATTAGCAGGCTTACCAGGGGTACTATGGATCTGACATACTTGGTCTAGAATTTTGTTGAGGCTGGACAGTTCATCCCTGGTGCCTTTAGAGGGCGGCTTTTGCTGACCTAGCCGAGAGCTTTTGAATCCGGCGTTTACTGTCATGCCCTTCGTGCTGTCTTCTTTATTCTGGCGTTTGTTATTGCTGTTGCACCATGATTTCCCGTTTCCATCTCTAACTTCAGATGTACTGGGGTCACTCGTGCTGCATCTGGCTAGCCAGCTGTCCTCACCCACACAAAAGCGGGTCATGAGGCTTGTTAATGCGGCCATCGTTCTCGGCTTATTTTGGCCGAGGTGTCTGGTGAGCCATTCATCACGGACGCTATGCTTAAAAGCTGCCAAGGCTTCGGCATCCGGACAGTCGACAATCTGGTTCTTTTTAGTAAGAAACCTGTTCCAAAGCTTTCGGGCTGACTCTCCGGGCTGTTGAGTTATATGACTCAAATCGTCCGCATCCGGAGGTCGGACATAAGTCCCTTGAAAATTTTCCCGAAAGGCGTCTTCGAGCTCTTCCCAACTTCCAATGGAGCTTTCGGGGAGGCCTTTAAGCCAGTGACGAGCTGGCCCTTTGAGCTTGAGGGGTAAGTACTTGATGGCGTGGAGATCATCTCCTCGAGCCATATGGATATGAAGGATGTAGTCCTCAATCCAGACCCCAGGGTCTGTTGTTCCGTCGTATGTCTCTATGTTTACGGGTTTGAATCCCTCTGTAAATTCATGGTCCAGCACCTCATCGGTGAAACATAGGGGATGTGCGGCACCCCTGTAGCTGGGTGTACCGCGTTGTTCGGATGTTTGTTGTGTTGCATTGTATGCTGGGGCGCACTTGCGCGGTCCATAGATGGATCTTGTTGCGCCGTCCTTTGGGTGCGAGCCCTCGCATGGGTCGCGTGTTGTATTGTGAGTGGCGTTGTATGCCACTCTGTGTTGGTAGAGGGGTCGTCTATCCGGCCAGGTGGCTGCTTTGATATTTGGTTGTGGGGGGTCTGAGGCCTCCTCATCGAATTCAGGTAGCAGCTTCCACTTTGGGTAGCGCTTGGAGGGGCGATTGCCGCCGTACCTCGCTGCTGTGTTGAGTATTTTACTCCATCTGATTTGGAGTGTGTCTTGCGCAGCCTTGAGCCTTTGCTTCTGCTTTTTAAGACTCCTCGTGGTGGTAACAAGCCTTTTATGGGCATTCTGCTGCTCCGGGTGCCTGTTCGGCATTATGTCGTCCGGACTATTATCCTTGATAGAATTTGTTTGTTCGGTTTGATTATCTGGATTGCCGTTGTCCGGCAGCGGTTCGCCTTGCTCCAGCGTTGGATCTGTGTGATCGTTATTTCTATCGAGGCGGGATTTGGGGCGGCGCTTGCGTCGCTGCTTTGACTGCTTCTCGAGGGAACAAGCCTTCGGTGCGTCCTTCCGCTCCTCGTTGTAATCTTTTGGTGCGTCCACCATGTATACGTCATATGATGAGGTGGGCGTCCAGCGCCCTGTGGGTGGTGGTTCTTCTTCGCCTCCCGCATCGTCGTCCATACCATCGATGTTTTCAGAGTTGAAGTCGAGCATGTCGGTTAAATCGTCGACAGTGGCTACAAAGTGGGTGGTGGGTGGGCGTTGAATTTCTTCGTCTTCCGCATCCCAATCCTGCTGGCCATGATCCGGGCAGGGCTCTCTTGACAAAGAGAGAGACTTTAGTGATTTCATAATATCGCCGAAGGGTGAGTGCTGAAAGATGTCTGCGGCGGTAAACTCCATGATCGGCGCCCAATCGGATTCAATCGGCAGGGGCGCGGAAGGTTTGGAGTCCGGGGAGGAGTCCGGCTCCTTGGAGTCACGAGTCTCGCGGAGTGCAGGGCTGGTGTTCGGCTCGATCGTCGTTGGGATCGCAGCCCCCGAGGCGGCGTCCAACCACCCATCCTCGATCGGCGCAGTTGGCTTCGAATTAAGGGTCGAAGCCGATGCGGGTGCGGCCTCCAGGGGACTGTTCGGCGGCAGAGCTAGATCATGCCCATCATGACAGTGCGGCGCGCTCGACAGTGGCTCAACTCCGTCGAAGATCAAGTCCCCGCGGATGTCAGCCGTGTAGTTTAAACTTCCAAACCTAACCTGACGGCCAGGGGCGTAGCTTTCGATCTGCTCCAGATGGCCAAGCAAATTAGCCCGCAGTGCAAGGCCGCCGAAGAAAGAGATCTGTCCAGGGAGACAAGTTTCACCCTGGACCGCATCACTATCGATGATAGTAGGAGCCATCAAGCCTGACGGCGACGACATAGAGGAACTCTCAATGAAAGCACCAATGTCGGTGTGAAAACCGGCGGATCTCGGGTAGGGGGTCCCGAACTGTGCGTCTAGGCCGGATGGTAACAGAGGCAAGGGACACGAAGTTTTACCCAGGTTCGGGCCCTCTTGATGGAGGTAAAACCCTACGTCCTGCTTGATTAATATTGATGATATGGGTAGTACAAGAGTAGATCTAGCACGAGATCGGAGAGGCTAAACCCTAGAAGCTAGCCTATGGTATGATTGTTGTTCTGTATGTTGTCCTACGGACTAAAACCCTCCGGTTTATATAGACACCGGAGAGGGTTAGGGTTACACAAAGTCGGTTACAATGGTAGGAGATCTACATATCTGTATCGCCAAGATTGCCTTCCACGCCAAGGAAAGTCCCTCCCGGACACGGGACGAAGTCTTCAATCTTGTATCTTCATAGTTCGGGAGTCCGGCTGAAGGTATAGTCCGGCCATCCGGACACCCCCTAATCCAGGACTCCCTCAGTGGGTTTATGGTACCGGTGAAAGTTGCGCGATACTAGAGAGGCTAGCAATGGTGGAAGGGTGAGAGTGCGTATAATCCATGGACTCAACATTAGTCATAAAGAACTCACATACTTATTGCAAAAACCTATTAGTTATTGAAACAAAGTATTACGCGCATGCTCCTAGGGGGATAGATTGGTAGGAAAAGACCATCACTCGTCCCCGACCGACACTCATAAGGAAGACAATCAATAAATAAATCATGCTCTGACTTCGTCACATAACGGTTCACCATACATGCATGCTACAGGAATCACAAACTTCAACACAAGTATTTCTCAAATTCACAACTACTCAACTACCATGACTCTAATATCACCATCTCCATATCTCAAAACAATTATCAAGTATCAAACTTCTCATAGTATTCAATGCACTTCTATAAAAGTTTTTATATTATAGCAAATTTCCATCTTGTTCTAAAGGACTCTCAAAATAATATAAGTGAAGCATGAGAGAACAATAATTTCTATAAAACAAATCCACCACCGTGCTCTAAAAGATTTAAGTGAAGCACTAGAGAAAAAACTATATAGCTCAAAAGATATAAGTGAAGCACATAGAGTATTCTAATAAATTTCAAATCATGTGAGTCTCTCTCAAAAGGTGTGTACAACAAGGATGATTGTGGTAAACTAAAAAGCAAAGACTCAAATCATACAAGACGCTCCAAGCAAAACACATACCATATGGTGAATAAAATATAGCTCCAAGTAAAGTTACCGGTAGACGAAGACAAAAGAGGGGATATATTCCGGGGCATCCCCAAGCTTAGGCTTTTTGGTGTCCTTGAATTTTACCTTGGGGTGCCATGGGCATCCCCAAGCTTAGGCTCTTGCCACTCTTTGTTCCATAATCCGTCAAATCTTTACCCAAAACTTGAAAACTTCACAACACAAAACTCAAAATAGAAAATCTCGTGAGCTCCGTTAGCGAAAGAAAATAAAACACCACTTCAAGGTACTGTATTGAACTCATTCTTGATTTATATTGGTGTTAAACCTACTGTATTCCAACTTCTCTATGGTTTATAAACTCTTTTACTAGCCATAGATTCATCAAAAGAAGAAAACAACACAAGAAAAACAAATTCTAAAATAAATTGATGGATGTGAGGAATTTATCTATTAATAATCTGCAAAAAGAATTAACTAAATAGCACTTTCCAAATAAAAATGGCAGCAGTTCTCGTGAGCGCTCAAGTTTCTGTTTTTTACAACAAGATCAAAAAGACTTTCCCCAAGTCTTCCCAACGGTTCTACTTGGCACAAACACTAATTAAACACAAAAAACACAACCAAGACAGAGGCTAGATAAATTATTTATTACTAAACAGGAGCAAAAAGCAAGGAATAAAAATAAAATTGGGTTGCCTCCCAACAAGCGCTATCGTTTAACGCCCCTAGCTAGGCATAAAATCAAGGATATATCTAGGTATTGTCATCTTTGGTATGCAATCCATAAGTGGATCTCATAATAGATTCATATGGTAACTTAATTTTCTTTCTAGGGAAGTTCTCCATGCCTTTCCTTAATGGAATTTGGAACCTAATATTCCCTTCCTTCATATCAATAATTGCACCAATAGTTCTAAGGAAAGGTCTACCAAGAATAATAGGACATGAAGAATTGCAATCTATATCAAGAACAATGAAATATATGGGCACATAATTCCTATTTGCAACAATAAGAACATCATTAATTATTCCCATAGGATTCTTAATAGTGGAATCCGCAAGGTGCAAGTTTAAAGAACAATCATCAAAATCACGGAAACCTAGCAAATCACATAAAGTTTTTGGAATCGTGGAAACACTAGCACCCAAATCACACATGGCATAACACTCATGATCTTTAATTTTAATTTTTATTGTAGGTTCCCACTCATCATAAAGTTTTCTAGGGATAGAAACATCCAACTCAAGTTTTTCTTCATAAGATTGCATCAAAGCATCAACGATATGTTTAGTAAAAGCTTTATTTTGACTATAAGCATGAGGAGAATTTAGCACGGATTGCAACAAGGAAATACAATATATCAAAGAGCAATTATCGTAATTAGATTCCTTGAAATCCAAAATAGTGGGTTCATTGATATTTAAAGTTTTAACCTCTTCAATCCCACTGTTAACAATTTTAGCATCAAGATCTACAAACTCCGAATTTTTGGAATGCCTTCTAGGTAAAGGTGGATCATATTCTGTAACGCCCTCGATGCGGCTATATCTCCCATGTGTCGAAGCACGACTTAGAGGCATAACCGCATTGAAAACAATGTCACAAGTGAGGTAATCTTCACACAACCCATGTAATACATAAGGGAAAGAGATACATAGTTGGCTTACAATCGCCACTTCACACAAAACATGAATAAAGCATTACATCAACTAGATACAATCAAGGTCCGACTACGGAACACAAAATAAAAGAAGACTACCCCAAATGCTACACAGATCCCCGATCGACCCCAACTGGGCTCCTGTAACGCCCCAAGACCGGAGCTTCAGATGTCTTCCGGGGTTTCCGGGTTTCGTCGTGTGATTTGTTTGGTTCATTGCATTCATTTTTGCATCATGTCATCATGCCATCATGTCATTAATCTTTGCATCTCAGATCAACTAAATATATTGCATGGATCTTCGGTCCATTTAAAACGAGGGAATTCACATGATGATTCTCTTTATAACATATCCTCCCGATATTAGGGAGCTATATTGAATATTCCATTTTTGGAATCACCCATGAACACACTTGCAAATAATCACATGTCTTTTCTGCTTCGAGTTTGCTGCTCAAACTTCGCCCATAAATTCTTTTATCTTTTTCCGGAGGTCTACCAAAAATCTCAACATTTTGGGACCTTTCTAATGCCCACTTCTTTTTCGAACTCATTTGAATTTAATTCAAACGAGTTCCAATCCAAACTTTGTACACATGCCCATTTATATTTTTCTTGGATCAAGATCATTTTTGTGAGTTCGGGAAAATTATCCCCATGCCCAAATTGTTGTCCACTCATTTATTTTTCTCTCCCTTTCTTTCTTTGCTTTTCTGCTTTTAAAAGAGGGTACGGGAGAGAAAAGAGAGGCCCAGCCTAGCCGGCCACTTAGGCCCATCCAGCCAGCCCACCTAACTCCTCTAAACCTAGCCCGACTCCCCATCTCCCTCGCAGCCTCGCTCCCTCTTTTCCTCGTTCCCATCGCCGCCGCCAGAAGCCATCGCCCTCAATCCCCTCCTTCTTCCTTGCATCGCCAGGGGGAGCAGCGAGGCCCCGTGCCCGCAGTCGTCGTCCTCCCTGGTCCACAGCGCAGCTACCTCTTTCCCTCTCCCCCTCGTCCTCCCTACCTGCCCTCCTTTCTCCAACTCGGTCACCTCGAGCTCTCGATCAGCAGGCCTGCGACGCCTCCCCACCGTCCTCCGCGACCCGGACGACCAGCCAGAGCCGCCCATCTCCCTGTGCTCGTCTCCCTTTCCTTCCTCGCAGGCTCCCTTCATCGCCTTGCCTCGTCGCCGGCCCTTGCCCCGCCTCGTCACGCCTCTCTGCCCTTCGCCCAAGCCTCCCGACCGCAACTCCCTCACCCCGCACGATCTGGATGCGGGATCCCGAGCCCTGCTGCCGCTGCCCCTTCTGCAACACCTCCGTTCGCGACCAGCAGGAGGCCACCACTCGTATCACAGCCCCTACTGCCGGTGACCTCGCCTTGACCCGGCAATTTCACTAGAGTCCCTCTACTGCAGCCCCGCGTCGACTTCCCCTGCTCAGGAGCAACTCGTCATCTCCAGCGCTGCCCCTGCCCGAGTCAAGTACCACCGCCCCGAGTTTTTTCCTTGCTTCGTTTTGTATTAAAGACCGAGACGAGACCGCCAAGATGCATCTTGGTGTCGCCGAAGACACGTGAACATCTACACGACGACCGTCGAGTACCTCTTCGCGAGTACCACTACTATCGCGTGGATCTGCCAAGACCGTGATGTAAACGAACAAGTACCCCTACGCGCGAAGACGCCAAGACCGTTTCGGGATTCACCAATTACCACTACGGCTGGAGACCTCGACGCTCGACGCCTAAAACGATCACCGAACCGGAAATAACGCCAAGTACTAGGACGTCGAGGACCCGCCAAGTTCATCTATGTGCGTGTACGACTACAGATCCGGGGTGCGTCTAGTACCTCTTCGAACAAACGTGAATGACTGCCGTCGCAAGAACGGGACCGGAGAGTCCGAAGACCCCAAGTACCACGACACCGATGACATGAACATCTACGGAACGTGTACGACTACTTCCGTCTCCGAAGAACTAGGTAACGGAACCGTCAAGTTCGTCTACCGCCTACATGTACAAGTACCCTCACCGTGGTCCAATTGTACAACTACTTCCTCTACTTCCCTCGACGAACCCGAACCATCCCGATTGCATGCTTCGAAGGTATAACCCTGAGTCGACGTCCGTGAACGAATGCTTGCGATGTTTGGGATGCTCATGTTTGCACCGTGTCCAAATTGTCACTCGTTTCCTTGTCGCCACCTCGTGGGACACCCGGAACCTGGGAGCGTTCCACCATCTTTTGCACGCATCTGCACACTTCCCCTTTGCATCGGTATCTCAATCAAGTACAGGAACCGGAACGTTGCCGTGGCACCGTTATTGTTATCGTTGTCGTGGCACCCCTTGTCGTTTCCGCCACGATGACAAAATGCTTCATAATGCTCTTATCAACATTTTCATTAAAATTGCATAATCTTGAACATGTCCTCCGCATCATGATAACAACATTTAAAATGTTTAAAATTGTTGTTGCACCAAATTGCTAAATGCATATGGGGATTTACCGGATTCGTTATTTGTTATATCCGGCCCCATTTAAATTGTTTAGATGGTGTAGTTTTGTTATGCCTCATCTCTTGCCATGTTTAACAACATTTAATATTGTTGGGTACCTAAACGAGAGAGAACTAAATAATTGACGTGGTGTTCCGTCAATATGCAACGAGTTGCATATTGAGCTCCACTTAATTTGTAGTTTTGTTTGTGCACTTTGCCATGCCATGCTTCATTAAACCGGACATGCATCATACTTGGTTGTGCATCATGCCATATTGATGTGATGGTTGTTTACTATGTTGTTTGCTTCTTTCCGGGTTGCTTCTCGCATTAGCTTCGGTTTCGTTCCGGAGTTGTGAGGATCCATTCGACTTCGTCCGTTTGTCTTCTTCTTGGACTCGTTCTTCTTCCTTGCGGGATCTCACACAAGATGACCATACCCTTGAAATCAAATCTATCTTTGCTTGCTTAGTTGCTCGCTCTTTTGCTATGCCTATGCTGCGATACCTACCACTTTCTTATCATGCCACCCATACTGTTAAACCAAGCCTCTAACCCACCTTGTCCTAGAAAACCGTTGTTTGGCTATGTTACCGCTTTGCACAGGCCCTCTTATAGCATTGTTAGTTGCAGGTGAAGATTGAAGTTTGTTCCTTGTTGGAACATGGAGATGTTGTTCCTTGTTGGAATATGTTTACTTGTTGGGATATCACAATATCTCTTATTTAATTAATGCATCTATATACTTGGTAAAGGGTGGAAGGCTCGGCCTTATGCCTGGTGTTTTGTTCCACTCTTGCCGCCCTAGTTTCCGTCATATCGGTGTTATGTTCCCGGATTTTGCGTTCCTTATGCGGTTGGGTTATAATGGGAACCCCTTGATAGTTCGCTTTGAATAAAACTCCTCCAGCAAGGCCCAACCTTGGTTTTACCATTCGCCACCTAGCCTTTTCCCTTGGGAGTCGCACATCCCGAGGGTCATCTTTATTTTAACCCCCCCGGGTCAGTGCTTGTCTAAGTGTTGGTCCAAACTAGAGCCACTTGCGGCGCCACCTCGGGGAAACTTGAGGGCTGGTTTTAGCTGTACGTAGTGTTCATCCGGTGTTTCCCTGAGAACGAGATATGTGCAGCTCCTATCAGGATGTCGGTGGATCGGGCGGTCTTGCTGGACTTGTTTTACCATTGTCGAGGATGTCTTGTAACCGGAATTCCGAGCCTGATCGGGTCTTCCCGCTAGAAGGAATATCCTTTGTTGACCGTGAGAGCTTGTGATGGGCTAAGTTGGGACACACCTGCAGGGTTTTGAACTTTCGAAAGCCGTGCCCGCGGTTATGGGCAGATGGGAATTTGTTAATGTCCGGTTGTAGAAAACCTGAAGTTGACCTTAATTAAAATACATCAACCGCGTGTGTAACCGTGATGGTCTCTTCTCGGCGGAGTCCGGGAAGTGAACACGGTGTTGGAGTAATGCTTGACATAGGTTGTTATAGGATCACTTCTTGATCATAGTTTTTCGCTCATGCCTTGCCTTCTCTTCTCGCTCTCATTTGCGTATGTTAGCCACCATATATGATAGTCGCTTGCTGCAGCTCCACCTCATACCTTTACCTTACCCATAAGCTTAAATAGTCTTGATCGCGAGGGTGCGAGATTGCTGAGTCCCGTTGGCTCACAGATACTTCCAAAACCAGCTTGCAGGTGCCGAGGATACCGTGCAGATGACGCAACCGAGCTCAAGGAGGAGCTCGTTGAAGATCTTGTCCTTTGTGTTGTTTCGTTCTAGTCAATCAGTAGTGGAGCCCAGTTGGGGTCGATCGGGGATCTGTGTAGCATTTGGGGTAGTCTTCTTTTATTTTGGGTTTCGTAGTCGGACCTTGATTGTATCTGGTTGATGCAATGCTTTATTCATGTTTTGTGTGAAGTGGCGATTGTAAGCCAACTATGTATCTCTTTCCCTTATTTATTACATGGGTTGTGTGAAGATTACCTCACTTGCGACATTGCTTTCAATGCGGTTATGCCTCTAAGTCATGCTTCGACACGTGGGAGATATAGCCGCATCAAGGGCATTACATATTCAGTCCCAACATTATCAAGATTCATATTGCAAAACAAAGATTTAATAGGGGACACATCAATAACTTTTAGATCTTCATCTTTATTATCATGAAAACTAGAAGAACACGCTTTACCAAAGCAATCTTTCTTAGCACGCATCGTAGAGGTTCTTTCTTTGCACTCATCAATGGAAATTCTCATGGCTTTGAGAGACTCAAGAGACTCATTGATATCATGCTTAGGTGGAATAGATCTAAGTTTCAAATAATCAACATCAAGAGAAATTCTATCAACGTTCCTAGCCAATTCATCAACTTTAAGCAATTTTTCTTCAAACAAAGCATTGAAATTCTTTTGCGAATTCATAAACTCCTTAACACTAGTCTCAAATTCAGAGGGCATCTTATTAAAATTTCCATAAGAATTGTTGTAGGAATTACCATAATTATTAGAGGAATTACTAGGAAACAACCTAGAATTAAAATTGCCTCTATACGCGTTGTTACCAATATTGTTCCTACCAACAAAATTCACATCCATAGATTCATTATTATTCTCAATCAAAGTAGACAACGGCATATCATTAGGATCAGTAGGAGCACTCTTATTAGCAAAAAAATTCATAAGTTCATCCATCTTTCCACTCAAAACATTAATCTCTTCAATTTCATGCACTTTTTTATTAGTAGATATTTCGGTGTGCCATTGAGAATAATTAACCATAATATTATCTAGGAGTTTAGTAGCTTCTCCTAAAGAGATTTCCATAAAAGTGCCTCCCGCGGCCGAATCTAAAAGATTTCTAGAAGCAAAATTCAATCCGGCATAAAAGTTTTGTATAATCATCCAAAGATTCAAACCATGTGTAGGGCAATTACGTATCATTAATTTCATCCTCTCCCAAGATTGTGCAACATGTTCATGATCAAGTTGCTTAAAATTCATAATATCATTTCTAAGAGAGATGATTTTAGTGGGAGGAAAATACTTAGAGATAAAAGCATCTTTGCACTTATTCCATGAATCAATACTATTTTTAGGCTAAGACGAAAACCAAGCTTTAGCACGATCACTAAGCGAAAACGGAAATAGCTTAAGTTTAGCAATATCATTATCCACATCTTTCTTATTTTGCATATCACACAAATCAACAAAGCTATTCAGATGGGTAGCGGCATCTTCACTAGGAAGGCTGGGGAAGTGATCTTTCATGACAAGATTCAATAAAGCAGCATTGATTTCACAAGATTCAGCATCGGTAAGAGGAGCAATCGGAGTTCTAAGAAAATCATTGTTGTTGGTATTGGTAAAGTCACCAAATTTAGTATTATCTTGAGCCATTGTGACAAGCAAGCAATCCAACACACAAGCAAAGAAGAAACAGGCAAAAAGGCAAATAGAAAAAGAGAAGGGGAACGGAAGGAGAGAGAGAGAGAGGAAAAGAGGGCGAATAAAATGGAAAGGGTGAAGTGGGGGAGAGGAAAACGAGAGGCAAATGGAAAATAATGTAATGCGAGGGATAGGAGTTTGTGACGGGTACTTGGTATGTCTTGACTTAGCAACGACACCAGAAATGACTCGTTGTTGGGATTCAAATCTTGACTTGACTTGGCGCGAATCTCCCCGGCAACAGTGCCAGAAATCCTTCTTGCTACCTCTTGAGCACTGCGTTAGTTTTCCCTTGAAGAGGAAAGGGTGATGCAGCAAAGTAGCGTAAGTATTTCCCTTAGTTTTTGACAACCAAGGTATCAATCCAGTAGGAGATCATGCTCAAGTCCCATGCACCTACACAAATAAATAAGATCCTTGCAACCAACGTGATAAAGGGGTTGTCAAGCCCTTCACGGTCACTTACGAGAGTGAGATCTGATAGATATGATAAGATAATATTTTTGGTATTTTTCTGATAAAGAGAAATAAATATGCAAATTAAAATAAACCGCAAAGGAAATAACTAAGTGTTGGAATATTAATATGATGGAAGATAGACCCGGCGGCCATAAGTTTCACTAGTGGCTTCTCTCAAGAGCATAAGTATTACGGTGGGTAAACGAATTACTGTCAAGCAATTGATAGAATTGAGCATAGTTATGAGAATATCTAGGTCTGATCATGTATATAGGCATCACATCCGCGACAAGTAGACTGAAACGATTCTGCATCTACTACTATTACTCCACACATTGACCGCTATCAAGCATGCATCTAGAGTATTAAGTTCATAAGAGAAGAGTAATGCTTTAAGGAAGATGACATGATGTAGAGGGATAAACTCACGCAATATGATATAAACCCCATCTTTTTATCCTCGATTGCAACAATACAATATGTGTCAGTTCCCTTTCTGTCACTTGGATCGAGCACCGCAAGATTGAACCCAAAACTAAGAACTTCTCCTATTGCAAGAAAGATCAATCTAGTAGGCCAAACCAAACTGATAATTCGAAGAGACTTGCAAAGATAAACCAATCATACATAAAAGAATTCAGAGGAGAATCAAATATAGTTCATAGATAATCTGGATCATAAACTCACAATTCATCGGATCTCGACAAACACACCACAAAAGAAGATTACATCGAATAGATCTCCAACAAGATCGAGGAGAACTTTGTATTGAGATCCAAAGGGAGAGAAGAAGCCATCTAGCTAATAACTATGGACCTGAAGGTCTGCAGTAAACTACTCACACATCATCGGAGAGGCCATGGATTTGATGTAGAGGCCCTCCATGATCAATGCCCCCTCCGGTGGAGCTCCGAAAAAGGCCCCAAGATGAGATCTCTCGGGTACAGAAGGTTGCGGCAGTGGAATTAGGTTTTCGTGGTGCTCCTGGATGTTTGGGGGTACGTGGATACATATACGAGGCAGAAGTATGTCGGTAGAGCAACGGAGGGCCCACGAGGGTGGAGGGCGCGACTAGGTGGGTAGGCGCGCCCCCTGCCTCGTGGCTTCCTCCGTTGGTTCTTCACGCGCACTCCGAGTCTCCTGGATCACATTTGTTGAGAAAAGCACGTTCCAGAAGGTTCCATTCTGTTTGGACTCCGTTTGATATTCCTTTTCCTCGAAACCCTAAAATAGGCAAAAAAAAACAGCAATTTGGGCTGGGCCTCCGGTTAGTAGGTTAGTCCCAAAAATGCTATAGAAGTGTAAAATAAAGCCCATTAACATCCAGAATAGATAATATAATAACATGGGGCAATAAAAAATTATAGATACGTTGGAGACGTATCAGTCGCCATGTTGAACATCTCCAGATCCGTGCACAGGTCCTCGTGGATGGTGAGCTCCTCCTTCATCTTGACATCACGGACGCAATTAGAGAATGCTGAGATGATGGCCTCGTCCATCACCTTGGGGATCTTGAGGCGAACATTGTTGAAATGATGGATGTAATTTTGCAGAGTCTCCCCTGGCTGCTGTGTCACACCCTGATTTTCAAACCACAACATTTAAGCTAATCAATCATGATAAAGTGTGGTTTGACAAAAACTTTTGAATGTTTGGTCTTTGCTTGATATGATTTTTGTCTGTTGTTTGCAAGTGCTCTAAAAATCAAATAAATCCTCCAACTCTTATACCCCTTCTCCTTGATCCAAAACCTTGCCCAATTATCATGCCATGTGTATAGGACAGAATAGTATTTTCTTACAAAAATATTTTGGCCAAAAATTATTTTCTAAATTAGGTTTTCCCAAAACCCCTAAATTGAGACTTGAACTACAAGTACTTAATTAAGGGTGTGAAAAATCTTTCAAAAATTATATTTGAATCCTATTAGATATAGGACAACCAGAAACCAGAAAAATATAATTTTAAAAGTTATTTTCCTATTTTATTTAAAGGCTTTTTCTTAAGGCCAGAAATGGTCTTTAATAGGTTAAAATTATTTTAATGTTTCAAAAATATTTGATAAAATTTAGGGAGACTCAATGGGCATATATTGTCCATATATATGAGTTTCAACACATGGTCATGAACAAAATATCGGTCAAATCCCTTAGAAACCCTTCCTGGACATTTCAAGCTTTTGAAATATTTACATAGGAAATATTATCTATTAAAATCCCAGAAATTTCTAACATGTCATAAATGACCCACTTGAGGATCCTAAAGATTCTCATGTCATGGGGGAATGCATAGCACCACCAAACCCTCTCAAAACCATTTTTGTCCTTTTCTATGTTTGAACAACTTTGCACAGCCAAACATGTCCAAATGCTCTAAAACTTGGTGCACATGCTCAAATGGTGTAATAATTCATCTATGCCAAATGGCACAAGTTGGAAAGAAGGATATCATGATCAAAGTGTTCTAAAACCCTTTCTGTCCAGAACCAAATTTGAACAACTCTACATTGCCAAGTATGTCCTTTTCATCTGAATTTTTTTGGACATATTCAAATCCTCAAATGATGACACTAAACCAAGTGGTGCATCAAGGAGAATAGATTTGAATGACTAAATCCTGGAAAAGCCATTTATGTTGATTTCTAGGGTTTACAAAAGTTGCATTGGAAACTTTGCCCAAATGAGCTCAAAAATTGGTGGAAGGACCTAATTATATGTGCCATTTCACCCTGTGGAGTCTCATGTCTATTGGAATCCACTTGTTTGTCCAAAACAACATCAAACACCTTCTGGCACTTTGCCAAAACTACCATTTGGACCACTTTTACTATTCCCCTCCACCTCAAATTTTTACCACAGCTTATTCTAACCATCTTCTACCTCTAGTAAGTCTTGCCTGCTCTCATATCAATCATGGAGTAGGGTAAAACCCTACTTTCTCTCTCTCTCTCTCAACCCCACCTCTCTCCTAGTGGTTCACCAGGGCATCCAAGGCCACCTCCCCTTTGTTTACTCGCCCCAAAAAGCCCCGAACACAAGTGGACACGCCCCTGGCACATAAACAATGACATGCCGTGTAGAGCTCATGCTCTGGAGCATGCTACAGTCTCTCCGGCACTGTAGCACGCCCATTCCAGGGCCTTTGGTCGACCTTGGGTGCCGAATCGTGTCCCCCGAGGCCGCCTCGGCGTCCACGACATGCAAAACTCTTGGCCCCTTCCTCCCTCGCCCTCCTTCTCCCTCCATGAGCTCACTCGAGCACGTCCATGGACGCTGCCCACGGTGCACCGCGGCCTCGCCCATTTTAAGCCACCCCGACCCTCTCTCTCGCCTCGGTTCGAACCTCCTCTCTCCCGTGCACCTCTCGGACACCCCCTCTCTCCCCCACGTGCCCTCCTGCCCCCTCCAAGGCCGGTTCGCCGCCGCCGTGCCCCCGGACCAACCCAGCCCCCCATTGCTTCCCCGCTCCCACTGAACGCTCGAGAGGACACCCACGACACCAGGGAGCCTTCCCCGCGCACCACGCCCTCCTCCCCATGCTTGCCTGCCCCGTTGTGCCGAACATCGCCGACGGCTTCCTCCGTGGCCACCCGAGCCATTGCCGCAACAGCCCTCCTCGGCGTGCGTGAAGCACATGGATGGGTGCGGCGTGGCTTCCTGAGCAAGCTGGAGGGCGAAGCATCGCCGGAGACGCTCTGTAGCCCCGGCAATCGCTGGCGGGAGCCACTCCTCCCCGCGGCCAGAGCGCGTGCGGGAGGTGGAAGATGACCTGCCGCTGGGGCCCGCACGTCAGCGACCTAGCAGGCAGGCCCATCCGTTTAAGTAGATACGGCTCCAATGAATCCGCTTCCCCGGCGCAGAAGCGTACTCCGCGAAGGCGCCTTCGACGTCGCCTTGTCATCCGCATGGCCGAGCCGCTGGGCTGGCCCAGTGCCCTGCGACACTATGCTGCGCTCGGTGTGCGGTATAGGTATAACCCCCACATCCTTTTTCTTTTTCTTTTTCCAGAAATATGTAAAATCTCCCAAATATTCATAATAACTCCAAATTGAGTGATTCAAATTTCTGGTGACTTCATAAATCATGCTCTACATGTTGGTGCAGCATGCACATTTTGCCAAAACACCTCTCTTCACACAAATACAATAAAAGCCAGTTTCCAATTCTGCGATCAACTTTAGAAAATCACAAAGAGCTCAAAATTGATCCAAATGCCATGATTCAAAATCCTATATACTTCTAAGTTCATAACTTAGTTTTTCAACATTTTTCCTAATACTTTATGTGCCACACAAAATAATGAGGCATTTCTTCATATTAGCCAACTTTGCAAATTCATAGGAAATTCATTTGAACTCCAAATCCAGTGAAACCACCTCCTAGATGCTTCTAAAATTATTCCTTGTTAAATGGATGCCTTTTATCATTTTTCAAATAGTTCTTCTGTACACTTCTTGCAAATCCATAAACCCCTTGATTCCATCATATCGAAATGTTTAGAAATATCCATTGATCCACTTCCAATGAAATCACCTAGGTCATTCCTCATATGACCATAGGTATCCTAGAAAAGTCCAATTCACATTTTTAGAGCACTTTTATTTTTGCCTTGTTGTGTTGCTTATTGTGATTATTTCCGTCGTTAGTTGGCGAAGTAGACGGAGTACTTGGAGATGGACCATAAGGTTTGAAGACTTTGAAGGACAAGGCAAGTAGCCCTTTGACCATATCTAAGAAACCCTTTTTATGCATGTCATATGGAAATTTCATTGCTTGCATCGAAATCATGATAAAATGGTGACCACTTGAGGTGGTTTGCCTCTGTTGCTTTCCTCGTTGATACTTGCATGGTGCATGACCCTACCTCCTTATGAGGGTTATGCCGGTGGGAGTAGGTAGGATGCTGGAGTAGTTGCTACGCAATAAGGGACGGGAATATGCATGGTGGTGAAGGCAAAGTATTTTCAAAAGACTTTTTCGAAAACCCCGTCGGGTGCCACTTATGCCCGAGGGAGATAATGAGATGGGTAACCACTTGATGAAAAAGTGGTGTACCGAGGCAAGTGTGTGTGTTGTTTTCAAAAACAGATTAGATTTAAGATTTGTCGAGTGTCCCAACCATACATGCGCAACCACTCTACCCTTGTATGTGAAAGGGCATTATTGATTACCTAGGACGATACTAGCTTGGAGCCCGCATTACTAGTGACGGGGGAGAGTTGGTGCTCTCTCTCAGGACGGGGTCGTGCCAGGTAGGGTGGCCATGACTATGTTTACAAGGCACCGGACACATCGTTGGTACCCCGTGCATGTGGTATGTGATAAATATGGGAGCGAGGCTCCACAATTTTAAGATGTGAAATGTTGGGCATGGGGGTTACTACCAATCGAGTGGACTCTATGTTAGTGTCTTCTAGGGAAAGATAGTGATCGGGTGCTTACCTCAGGTACTTGAGGTACCGCGGGTCGTGGAAGACATGAAAGTTCCCCGGATCTTGTGGGTAAAGTGTGCAACCTCTGCAGAGTGTAAAAATATTCGAATAGCCGTGTCCACGGGCAAGGACAGTTGGGCGGTGCTGCTTAAACTACGTCCAGAGTTTTACAAACTGCGCATGTGTGTGTGTGTTGATAAAACTATTTGGGGTTAAGTCAGATGACTTGACACAATGATGAAGTTGGATTGGTGTCCAACTCTGTTTATGTTGACATATGAAACTTGTTCATACGAATATTTGTACTCTCATGATGCATACTTTACAGGTTGATAGATCATGCCATTGCACTCAAAACTAGCTTTCTGCATACTACCTAGTTAGTGCTATATCATTGCATTATTGTGCCTTGTTCCAATCATGGGTTGCTTGCGAGTACATTCAAAGTACTCATTGGCTTGCCACTGGTTATTTAATTGGCCAGGCATGGAAGAAAAGGAGTTCGAAGAAGAGTTCTTTGGAGACGAACATGTGAACTAGGTCATTTCCCAGTCAGAATGCCTGTAGGGTTAAGGCAGATGGCATGGGTTCTACTTATCGACGAAGATTTCCGCTGCTTCAGTTTATTTGGTATTCAGCCCTTGTGGCTTTATATATGTAAGACTTGACCATAATGGTCATAATTTGTGTAAGATGGTATGTATGTATGTATGACTCTTGTTATTCAGCTTCTATGTGTTTAGTGGGCATTGATCTCTGGGATCACTGTACACGTGCATTCGGTGATCATGACTTATGAGTCGGGGTCCCCACATGCTGCTTGATGCACCATAGGTCACCAGCGACAGATAGGCGGTCGCGAGTGCCTTGGAAGTTGGCGACGAAGCGCTCGTGCATCTCTCCCCAGTAGGAGATCGATCCCGTGGGAAAGTTCAGGAGCCACGAGCGCGTGCCATCCCTGAGGGACATGGGAAACCAGTTCGCCATGACTTTCTCGTCGTCGTAGAGCTGCACAAACTCAGTAGGGTGGGGGTGTCGTCGTAGCGCGGACGAAGGTCGGGCTTGAACTTGCCGCGCTAAACAACGTCGCGCAGCTCGGGGTGAAGGCACGACAACCCGTCGTGGTTACTGGAGCCCGCCATGGAGGTGGAGCCTGGTCTTGGTACCCACGCGCTGCCTCCACGGGCGGCGCTCGGTCTTGACATGGTGGTGCAGGGAGTGCAGTAGCGTTTTCTTGCGGCCGAGGGACCTCCTGGCGGTTTCCTTGTTCGTGCGCGGGCGCCCCGCGTGGTCGGTCGCGCCTCGAGGCCGCGCGTCTTGGTGCGAGGGCGACGTCTTGACGTGGTGGTGGCGGAGGCGCTCCGTGAGCCACGTTGCCTGCAATAGGAGGCAGACGAGGCAGCAAGAGGGATGGCGCTGACAAGCTCGGCGATGCGGTCCAGCTAGTACTCGTAGAGGTCATCGACGGGGCAGTAGTGCATGTCGGATCCTAACTTAGCTAACATCTCACGAACTAACTCAACGAACTCGCAACACAAAGGACACAAGATTTATACTGGTTTGGGCCGCCGTTGTGGTGTAATACCCTACTCCAGTGTGGTGGTGGTGGATTGCCTCTTGGGCTGAGGATGAATAGTACAAGGGGAAGAATGGCCTCCTGAGGTTGAGGCGTTCTTGTGCTTGGTGAACTTGTGTGGTTGTGGATGATCTTAATGATCTCCTTCCCCAATGGTGGTGGCTAGTCCTATTTATAGGGGCCCTGGTCCTCTTCCCAAATATTGAGTGGGAAGGGAGCCAACAACGGCCAATTTGAAAGGGGACAACTAGTACAAGATATCCTGACAAAAGCAGTGTTCGCCTGCCAAAGGCTCTGGTGGTGACGCCGTCTTGGGCTCCACGGTGACCTCCGTCTTACCGTCCTTCTGGTCTTGGTCTCATTGCACCAATATGGAAACCTTTGCTGGATGCCTCAGTACTCCACGCCTGCAATTGCCCCCTTAGCACCAAAGAGAAAACAAGGACGCTGCGCGCGCTGGCGCCCGCCTGGTCTCGATCGTCATGGCTTACGTCACGAGAGCCTCGCGAGGTTCGCCCGACCTTGAACTCTCCGCCCCTCATGAGCCAGCCTGGTGAGGCCGCACCTGAGGAGGTCTTGTGTCGTCCGCCTCACAAGGCTTGGCCCTTCGCGAGGGTCTTGATTCCTTGTTGATGAAGATGGGGCGTACAGGCCTGCTAGCAAAGTCACACCGTGGGCCGCAGACAAGCAAGTCTGGGGACCCCCGTTCCCAGAACGCTGACAGTAGCCCCGGGCCCAAGGCGCGCTCGGGCTTGGCTTCAAGGCGAAGCCAAGGGTCAAGTGCGGAGCGCCGCAGGCCCAAGTAGCCTACAGCCTCGATCGATGTGTGGTGGTTGATTTGACGTGGGTGTCTCCGCTTCCCCATGCTGCATTGATACCCGCCTGGCTAAATGGCCACCGCGGTCTACACGGTTATTCTTCCATCACCTGCACCATTCTCCTCCGATTCCTCTGCTTCCCGCAGACCCCGCTCCTCTTTCCAATCTGCGCTTAGCTCTGCTCGCCTTATCGCCATGGCGCTGACGCAAGTGGAAAAGGGGAAGAAGCCTCTGTCTTCGGCTAGTGCGCCCCCGGCCGCCGAGCCCGCAGTAGGCCGATCGCTGGTGCTCAACGATGAGGCCATGGGCAAGTTGTGTCCCATGCTCTCATCTAGCTTCAATGAGTGGGGAGAGACGGTGGCTTGGCCTGCATCCCTTGCTCGCATTGAACGGATGGCCACTGAGGTCCCCCTCTTCATCGACGCCCTCTGGGCCGGCTTGGTCCCTCCTTTCTCCGCCTTCCTCAACATAGTGCTTTCCCATTATCAGATCCACATGTTGCACCTTGATCCCCAATCCATGACCCTTCTTGCCGTCTTCGCCTTCATTTGCCAGGCCGTGGTAGGCATTGCTCCTTCCGTGGCTCTTCTCCGCCACTTGTTCTCGCTGCACCTGATTGATCCTCGACAGAGCTCCGGATGCCTGAGCTTTCAAGCCGTGGCGGCGACAGCTGGCGAGGGGATCGACTTCGATCTTCCACCATCCAAGAGTGGGTTTCGGACGCGGTGGGTGTTTGTTGACGCCGGAGTGCTCAGCCCCCTAGTCTCCTCTCCATCAAGGCCCGCCATTCCTAACTCCGGTTGGTTCCACCGGAGGCTCGCTGATCCGCACCTTGTCCCTGTCTGGCTCAGGTTGAGGTGGCTGAAAGACCTTGGCATGAACGCACCTATGGTGGTGAGGGAGTTCGTCCGACGCCAAATCGCTCCGCTTCAGCGCCACTCCCGGTCGATGTGGGCCTTGCTCAGCAGCCAGGACCACATGAGACTTCAGGAGTCTAAGCTCCCAGATGAGGCGCGACAAACGGTGCTTGTGGTCCTGACGGGCATCCCATTGCCGGACAACTTGTCGAGGAAGATTTGTGTCTTGTACCGCTGCTCGAACAAGATGGTGTTGGATGTGGGGCTCCGGCTACCTTTAAGGTTCGAACACTGGGGTGCGCGCGAAGTCTTTCCCTCCTACCGATCTACGCTCTAGCCCGCTAAGATCTTGCGGACGAACTAGACAAACTCACAACATAGAAAGACACGGGGTTTATTCTAGTTCGGCCCACCGTTGTGGTGTAATACCCTACTCCAGTGTGGTGGTGGATTGCCTCTTAGGCTGATGATGAACAGTACAAGGGGAAGAACAGCCTCCTAAGGTTGAGGTGTTCTTGTGCTTTCGGACTTGTGTGTCTCCCTGGGTCTAGTGAGGTCTCCCCCCTACTATGGTGGATAGTCCTATTTATAGAGGCCCTGGTCCTGTTCCCAAATATTGAGCGGGAAGGGAGCCAACAATGGCGGGCTAATTCGAAGGGGGACAGCTACTATAAGCTATCCTGACAAAAGCGGTCTTCGCCTGCACAAAGCTCTAGTGGTGACGCCGTCTTGGGCTCCACGATGACCTCCGTCTTGTAGTCCATGGTCTTGGTCTTGTTGCACCGAAATGGCAACCTTTGCCTGAGGCCTCGGTACTCCGCGGCTACGCTTGCCTCCCTTGCACCAAAGAGTAAACAAGGACACTCCGTGCGCTGGCGCCCACCTGGTGTCGATCGTCATGGCTCATGTCACGAGAGCCTCGTGAGGTTTGCCCCGCCTTGATATCTCTGCTCTTCGCAAGCCTGCCTGACCAGGCCGCTCCAAAGGAGGTCTTGCGTCATCCGCCTCACGAGGCTCGGCCCCTCGCGAGGCTCGGCCCCTCGCGAGGGTCTTGGGTGCCTTGTTGGTGAAGATGGGTCGTACAGCCTGCTGGCTCCGTCACGCCGTGGGTCGCAGGCAGGCAAATCTGGGGACCCCCATTCCCAGAATGCCGACAGATGGCCTTCGCAGAGTGGATGCCCTCCTTCGATGAGTGGGGGCTGTGCCCAGTTCGCCTCATGGGGCCCCGCGAGAACCCCATCGTCGTGGTTCCTCTCCTTGACGCTGGCATCGAGATCGCCCCAAGTGTTGGTGCAGGGGGCATACACCGCTGGGGGCCGATAGTGAAGGTGCTGAGATGCTGATGCCACCCAGGGCTCTTGAGGCGTCGACCTCGGGGTCTCATGACTCTCGCCCCGGGGCGGCAGTTGAAGGTGCGACGCAGCCCACGTCCCTCGCGGCCGGGGCTCCTGAGGCCTCGGCAAGTCACTACGAGGCAGAGCCAGCTAGCTCTCCTCAGCTTGGCGCTTCTGAGGCTGCCCCTCCAAGCACTTCTCCAGCCGTGCCTCGTGTCGGCCTCCATGTCCAGCGCTTCGGCCATCTGTGCGTGGACTTCGAGGAACTCCACAAGAGAAAGGGGTCCCCAAGCTGCGGCAGCGGCACCTTCGGGCCGTTAAAACGAAGGAAGTATATCGCCGTTGCCGAGTAAGTACCTTATCTCGGTGATCTTTTGTGTGCTGCTTTCCTTCCTGATGATTGCCTCCTCAGGACCCCTTCTGCCAAGGCCGTGAAATCTCCTGAGAAGCAGCTCCCTCTCATCCCATTGCACCCTCCAAGCTCGAGCGCTACAGGCTCGTGCGCTGCCCACGGCATGGGGTCAACCGTGGTAGTTGGCCTGTCATCAAGGCGTCTTGAGCTTGTGCCTTCACCGTCCTTTCCTCGCGGCCTTGCTCGGAGCGTAGCAAGCGTGCCAAGGCCTCCTCCCAGGTTGTGGTCGGCGGCTGGCTGGCTTCGATCCTGGGGTCTTCTTCAAGCAGCGGGCCCCATTTAGTTCGGGCCCCTCGTGAGGCCCTGTAATAGCCTGGATTTTGGCCCTTTCCTTTTTCTTTTGATTTATTGGGTTTTTGCTCTGTTTTTCTTTTTGGAGTGGTTCTGTGGCCTTGTCACCTGGGAAATCATCTTCATTTCCCCTCCCAAGTGGCTCATCATCCTAAAAACTTTTCCAAGATCATTTCACTCCACTGCTTGACCAAACCATAATTTCTTTTCTAGGGAAAATTTTTTTCTATTAAATGGAATAACCCTATCTGCCCTAGGTTCTGAAGCAACCTATATTTCTGTCCTTCCAAAAATCCCCAAATAATTCTTATAAATTTTTTGGGTCACATCTTCCTCAAATATGGCAAAATATTTCATTGGCCATATTTCCCATCATGCTCAATAAATTCATTTGACATTATGTCCTAAATGGCATATTGTGAAGCAAGTGCTATTTATCTTTTCCCATTTGACCCCAAACTTTTCAGACATCTTCTCCTGTCCAAATAATTGCCTTGTGTCATAATTCAACTTTATTTGCGTTGCCAAACTTCCTCATGGATTTTTCAAAGTTCCTGTCTAAGGGAAGCCTTTGTGAAGGAAGTGCTAGCTAGGTTTATCCAAATGGGTTGAAATTTTACACACTCCTTCATGTGCTCATATTATCCCTCTCCTCCAAAATTCAGCCCCATCAAATCATCTATGTGAGGACCACATCAAATCTTTGATTCTGCCAATATTTTCAGGTTGTGAAGCAAGTATATTTTACATTGCTTCATTTTTCCTGAAAATTTACCAGAGCATTCCCCTTCCCAAATAACACCTCTCCACAAAATTTTGCACCATTTCACCTAGCCAATATTGCTCTAGAATTTTTGCAAGATTCTAGACAGAGGGAATAGCTGTGAAGAAATTACCATTTTGGTAAAACCAATTGGTATGAAATTTTTACAGCACCTTTATCTGGCCAAATCACTAAGCCCTGCCAAATTTTACCTCACATGGTTACTCTATATGAGTGAACCATCTTGATCTTGATTCTGGACCCATAATGTGAGTTACAAAGCAGCTATATTAGTTTGTGCTCCATTATGCCCCAAAACCTCCAGGATCATAGTCCTTCCTTAGTTAATCATTGTAGACAACTCCATTTGACCCAATCAAATCTCTGTGGATTAGCAGTGCTCGGTCAAGTTTACTGCAGTAAACTTCAGATGGTGATTACCATTTAACGGAGCAATTTTCACTGATCTACCACCGTAGTTGAGACCTCCACTGGATGAACTATGCACTAAACAACATGTTCAAGCCCCTCTCCGCCGCTACATGCCAGTACATGTGGTGACCGTGTAGCTGGCATGCGCATTTACGCGCTCTGTGCGCTGTGGCGTGTCCAGAGCACCGTTTGTGCTTTGGCATCGCTCCCTCTCGTCGTCTTAGAGCTCATGAGCATGTCCAGTGGCTGCATATTGTCGTCGCCGCTCCCCTAGAGCCATCTCCCCCTCCAGAAACCTCCTGGTCAATGCTCGCCGACGCACGCCCACAGGAGCACTGTGCCCCGTTTGGCTCCAAGTTTGTTTCGTTCGTTTCCTCTGCTCCCCGGCGTCGCCTACCTCCCCGTGATCATTGCCAGCGAGCCCTCGTCTTGTTCCCCGTGCTCTCCCGTGCTCGCTGAGCTCGCTAGAGAGTTGGCCGAGCTCGAGCGGCAGCACGCAGCCTCGGCCTCCCTCGTCCCGGCCGTTTCCTCCTGTCCCTCTTGGCCTCCTCTGCCCCGTGAGAGCCTCCACTGCTGCTCCTACGTTGTCTACTTCCGAGCTCGCGAGCGTGGGCACGCGTCCGCGGCGATGCCAGCGCGACACCTTGTCCCGCGGCTATATAAGGACACCCCAAGACCCCCCCCCCCGAGCTCACCAGCCTCCTCTACTCTCTCCTATAGAACTCCGTGACTACTCACCCAAGCTCGAGGAGCTCTCTGTTCCTCCCATGGCCGCCATGCCCTTCACCGGAATCCTCCTAAATTCGGTCAGGCCAGTCCCTTTCTCTCCTCCTCTCCACCACCAAAGCCCCTCCCTATGTCTGGCGGACCGGACCTACCCATCCCACCCCGCTTCACCGGAGCATCTCTGGCCGCGAGTCCCATCACCGCCCGAGCCGTCGTCCGCCGCAGCCGCGGTCCTGCTCGAGGCCAACCTCCCCAAGATGGATGGATGCTCTGGACGGATGCGTCTCGGTCCCCTGAGCGTGCCGGTATGCTGCACGGCCCGAGAGACGGCCGGAGCTGCCGAAACGGTCGCCGGCGCCGGCCCCATCCTCTGTTCTGCGCGGGCGAGTCGGGGTTTGAAGACGAAGACGACGCCTTCCCCCTCCCCCTGGCAGTGGGTCCCGTGCGTCAGCCTCATGCGTTGACCGGGCTGACCCGCTGACGTGGCTAAGTGGAGACGTACTCCATGGAGTACGCTTTCCCTTAACCGAAAGCCTGTTCTATTTCTTCTTCAGGCGTAAGTATGTTTTCATCTCAGGAAAGAGTATTTTCTGAAAACCCTTTTCTGCCTTATCCACTCAGGGACTTGTTTGTGATGATATTTTTGCAGAAAAGTCCCTGATCTTCATCACCTCACAACTTTTCACTCGTAACTCCGATTGAAGTGACTCCAAAGCCCACTTCTTCGTTTCGTCGAGCCCGTTCCAATGGAACCATTTTCACAATGTTTTGACATTCTAAAAATGACCATTTTTCCCCTGCCCTTATTCAGCCCCTCCGAGAGAGAAGGATTTCCGGCTACTCTTTCCGCGAGCTTCTCACACTTTGTCCCGGTGATTTCTTCCACCCCAAGCAAGCCAGACCCTCCATTTGCATGATTGCAATGCAGTGACATGGTTTATCCATTTGAACTTGTTTAAAATATTGAAGTAGGTATGTATGATTTGTTCATGGCATTTCTCGGAGTATTGCTTTGATGTTGATGTTGCCATGATATTGCTTGGAGTTCTAGGACTTATATTTTGATGATTATCTAGATGACATGTTGCCTTTGGATTCTTAGGGGCTAGTATGATTATGTTCATGATGGTATTATGCTTTGGAGTATTACTTTGGATGACATGTTGCCTTTGGATTATTAGTGGCAAGTGTTAGTTTCATCATGATGCTAGTGATCTTATGTTTTGGACTATGATGATGGAGACGATGCTTGCATGTGGATCATAGTTGGATAGTTAGTTCTTTATATTTGAGTAGTAGTCTTATCGTTCTTGGATTCATCATGATAGTAGTGTTATACTGTCCTCGGAGTATTTTGATATGATGATATTAAGCTTTGGATTATTTGTTGGATATTGCTATAACTTGGATTATAGTTTCATAGTTGATATCGGAGTACCAGTATCACAGTTATATTTTTGGGGGATAAATTTCGTCATTAAGTTGGTCAGGTGCCACCGAACCGGGCTTTCTCCAGTGCAACCACATTTGCCTTTACGGGAAAGCCCTAATGCGGTCTATTGTCATGCCTCTCGCCGGTGCCTCCAAGGAGGGAAGGTTATGGGTGTGCGATACCTTGGCCCGGTAAGCAAACATAACCTTGCGTGCCCGTTGTTGTTGTTGTTGTTATGGATCCGGTCCCTATGAGGGACGTTTTGGCCACGATGGTGGTCGTTGTGTCTTTGGTAGACACGGGGCCACCCAGGACTAGCCCAGTGGGGAGTGAGTTGGAGTGTCCAAGAGAGTGTCATGGCAGTAGATCGGTTTTGTCAGAACGCCGTTGGTCCACCCGAATAGGAGTGTGAGGCCATGGGTTTCGTGGTGTGGGTAAAGTGCGCTACCTCCGCAGAGTGTATTTAAACTATCGATAGCCGCGTCCTCGGTCATGGGCATGGGTTCTTACTAGGTCACACCGTTTGATCAACACTCACATGACAGAATGACTTATAGGTGATTTATATGTTGATATTTTGAGCAGTACAGATTGGCAGGATGTTGATGGTGATGTTGGAGACCAAGTGTTGGTCCTAGTAGTGATCGCCGGAAAGATCACGTTTGAGACCAAGTGTTGGTCGTGGTAGTGATCGCCAGAAAGATCACGTCTGAGACCATGTGTGATCGCCGGAATGATCACAGTTTGGTTTTGATCGTGAGGTGATCGAGATGGTATATTGCTTGGCCGGTTAGCCAAGAGCGATATGGCTATGGAGATCTGAGATGGTGATTTATTAGTATTGTATTAGTTTCATACCATGCTTAGTAGTTGCTTCATAATAATAGTTGTTAATTTAATTAACCTGTTAAATGCTATGTTATTGTCTTGCCTTGATGTTTATGGTTGTTGTGAGCTTGCAAGTACATTCGATGTACTGACCTGGCATGTCATGCCAGATTGCAGGTGATGCCATGATTGCTTGATTGCTTGTCGATGGTTGCCGTATGTCTGAGCTAGATCGTGTCCTTGCCAGAGTCCCTGCGGAGTGGAGTTCACCACATTCATCGTTGTTCCGCTGCTAGAAGTATTTCGCTGCTTCGAGTTGTTCCGCTGCTAGCATAGAGCAAGTGTAGTATCGCAGGCATAGTGTCGACGTGCTGATGTGCCTCTTTGTAATGTCAGACCCTTGTATTATTATTCTTGTAATAAGAGCTGAGTTGTTCTATGTCAAGCAGTGTCGTTTTCTAGAGACTTCTCCTCGATCTCTAGGCTGGAATACGGGGCTTTCTGGTTTCTCTGAGCTGGGGTGCCACAGGCCCAACTGGTGCCTCGAGCGGCGCCAGCCCCCAGCCCCATGCTGAGAGGGGGCGCACCACATCGGGCGTCGCCCACAGCCCCCGTGGCAGACGGCGAGATGGGTCGTGCGCTCGAGTTCGAGCACGGGCGGAGCGTTGTTCGTCATGAGCTCTTCCAGGAGGTGATGGGCGCGATGAACCGACTCGGTGAAGAACTCGTGGGTGTCAACGCGTGCCTTGAGGCCGAGGGTATTTGGTTGGTGGAGGAGTGGCACAAGCTAAAGGTGGCCATCAACCTCGGGCACCACCAGCGCGAGCTGGATAACGTGAAGGCTGAGGCTTCCCTTGCAGCCTCCCGTGAGGCCTGCTCCCGAGCTCTAGAGGAGGCTCGGGAAGCTGACCGCCGTCGTGAGGCCACGCAGAAATGCGCGTGGGAGCTCCAAGCCTAGAGCGCTATCTTGGATCAGCAGGTGGAGGCACACGGGGCTACCCTTGCATCGTTGAGGGGGTCGCCCGCCGAGGAGGAAGAGATCCAGAAGCGCGAGGAGGTTCTGGCACTGGAAGCCGTGGAGCGCAACCTTGAACTCGAACAGCTGGAGACGAGGGAGCGCCAGGTTGCTCAGGCGGAGGACGACGTCTGCGCGGGCAAGGTAGGGGCCCAAGAGGAGGTTGACCGCTGAGTGGCTGAGGCTCGCGCGGATCTTGAGAGCAGGCACAACCTGAAGATGAACCTCGCGGAAGCCGCGGCCGCTGGTAGGACTGCTGCCCTCAAGTCCAGGTTGGTCGAGGTGGAATGGCGCGAGGAGGCCACTGCATCAGCCCTGGCCTCGGCGCAGGCTGAGCTGGCTTCCGCCCATGCCAAGCTACTCTCTCTTCGGCAGCGGGTCGCCAATGCCGAGTCCGTCGCGTGGCAGAACAAGGACGAAGTGCTTGAGCGGTAGATGTTAAAGCGTGTGCACACCCCCATGCTCTAGGACCTCAGGAACAAGGCCAACACCGCCCTGGGCCATATCTGCGATGAGAATGTTCCTCATCCCCATGCAAACGACTACGCCAGCCACCTCCGCTTCTTTGAGGATGTGGTGATGCACCTGCAGAACCGTTCTTTGAGGATTAGGAGAGGAGTTGCAGTCTGCTCGGGCGCGCGTTCTCCCACGTCTTTAGCCACCTCTGGAATGTCGATCCCAACTTCAATTTTGATGCCACCATTGCTCTCGTATCGGAAGCCATCCGGGGTGACCTGGCGCAATGGGTTGAAGACAACGTTGATGCGCTGGTCAGGGCCTTCGCTTGTGACGACGATGGGGTAGTGGTTGTGGCGGACGAAGGTAACGTGGTTGACGACGGCGACGCCGGCGCAGGTGAAGGTGGAGGCGACGCCAACGATGGCGACAGCAACACCAACGGTGCGTCTGAAGATGACATGGGGGATGCGGTGAGCGACATATCCGGCTGATCCCTCGTTCCCCTACCGTTTACCCTGTAAAAACATGGGCGTGGCCCCGGAAGATTGTAAGAGCATTTTTAGAGGGGGAGCCCCTCATGTAAACAGATCGCAGCTTTTATCCCTCTGTGTCAAATTGAGTACACGTCTTCATGAGCTTACGTATGCTGGGGCATGGTTGTTGTTGCGGTTTACCTTAGCCTATACGAGCCCAAAACTGGCTCAAGAGATCGTGGGTTTTTGAGAAGCTCCTGAGGAGTTCATCGACACGCCCGAGGGGGCCGCGCGATAAGAGAGCGCCAGCCACGGCTCGGCACGTAAGTGGCTCGTGTGATTCATGCCCAGCCCGGCTCGTGAGGGGCCCGCGAGGGGGGAGCGACATGCGCGAACTCTGAAATAAGGCAAGAATTAGACTGCGAGAAATAGCTCGAACGAGAAAAGGCATCCCCCCGCGCGCATAAAATGAAAATTCAACTTCAACTTAAATCCAAATCCAAAAGGTAGGGTTACAGAAAAGAGATCCAAAGGAAATGGCCACGTCCGGCGTCTAGTCTAGTCTTCGACGTCTTCTCACCAGCGCGGACTTAAGTGCTACCACTGGGCGTGGGAGGGAGCCCCCGAGGCCCGAGGGCGGCTCTCCTGAGGCTCCAGGGCGTGTACAGCCCCACTCATTATTACGTGAGAGTGTCACGGGCGGCGATCTTCACAGGCGTGAGCCTTACTTCATATCGCCTGACGAGGCCCCCGCCTTGCGCCACCCCCTACCACCGCTGGGACGACCGGAAACCACGACGGCCCATCGAGGGCAGAGGGGATGCCAGCGGCGCCCTCGGCGACCATGGGTCCTCTGCCGGGGGAAAGGTCGCCGGCGCCACCCCGGCAGAGGGCCTACCTCCGCGTGTTGCCTTGCTCCGTGTGACGCAGGGAGGGCCCCTGCTCCTGGCCTCTTCCACGCAGCCCCCAGTGGGTCTCTCCTGTTGGGGCGGGCATCGTCGTGGCGGAACCATCGCTCGGCGCCATGACCTGGTTCATCTGTGACTCATGGTTAGCATAAGCTTGCCCCTGAGGGATTCATGGCACCCTATAACTGTTGTCGATGACGCGGCCGGCGGGCTCTCTGACGGCTCCTGGAAGGCTTCAGCTCCGAATGCCTCCTCCTCCCATCCTGGCCCGAGGAACGAGTCGGGGTCGTCCTCCGGCATGCACTCCTGGTCCATCATGCGGGGCACGTAGGCCTTCGAGGCCGCTACCCCAAAGACCTCGCCGAAGTGCCACACGATCCACGTCGCTCGACCCGTCATGCTGTCCTAACGATGGCGGGGCGGTGCTCCGATGGGGCCATGTGCGATGACGCTCGTGACCGCGCCCATCCGAGGTGGCTCGGATGCGAGGGGGCACCCTCCGCTGTGGATCGTGCTGTTGTCGACGAAGCCCCCGGGCGTACTTGGGGGTACGCGGGCGCGGCGAGGCCCGCCATGGGATCCTGCCGCTGCCTGGGGCATGAGCTGGTAGCAGAAGGGCGGTGCTCCCATGGCCGCCACGTCCAGGAGCTCAACGACGCGTTCCAGCAGTGCATCCCGGCCGCTCTCCATTAGTCGGCACCACAGCAGCTCCCGTGCCACCGTGAGCGCGGCCCGCATGTTCGCCTGCTCCCTCCTGGTGTGTGGCGTCGTCGCCGCGACGTGGCTTGCGGCCCTTGCAGCAGCTCGCGTCTACCGGGGAGTGGGAGCAGACGGTGAGTGGCCGTGCCGCCCACGCCCCGCGGTGTTTGGTGCGCGCGCCGCCTGAGACGCGAGGTTGAGGTTTTCCTGGGCAGGCGGCGCCTCCCGGGTGGGCCAAGCTGCCCATCGGTCGTCGTCAGCCCTCGGGTCGCCGAACATTGGAACCATGGAGTGTCGGCGGATCGTATGGTGGGGAAGAATCTCCGGCACACCCCTACCTGGCGTGCCAAATGTCGGATCATGGGTTCTGGCAAAACCCTTAAGGTTCAAACACTGGTGTGCGCCCGAAGATCTCCCCCCCTATCGATCCACGTCCTAACTTAGCTAAGATCTCACGAACTAACTTGACGAACTCGCAACACAAAGAACACAAGATTTATACTGGTCTGGGCCTCCGTTGTGGTGTAATACCCTACACCAGTGTGGTGGTGGTGGATTGCCTCTTGGGCTGAGGACGAATAGTACAAGGGGAAGAACAGCCTCTTGAGGTTGAGACGTTCTTGTGCTTCATGAACTTGTATGGTTGAGGATGATCTTAATGATCTCCTTACCCTATGGCGGTGGCTAGTCCTATTTATAGGGGCCCTGGCCCTCTTCCCAAATATTGAGTGGGAAGGGAGCCAACAACGGCCAATTTGAAAGGGGACAACTAGTACAAGCTATCCTGACAAAAGCAGTCTTCGCCTGCCAAAGGCTCTGGTGGTGACGCCATCTTGGGCTCCACGATGACCTCCATCTTTCCGTCCTTCTGGTCTTGGTCTCGTTGCACCAATATGGAAACCTTCGCTGGATGCCTCGGTACTCCGCGCCTGTGCTTTCCCCCTTAGCACCAAAGAGGAAACAAGGACGCTGCGCGCGCTGGCGCCCGCCTGGTCTCGATCGTCATGGCTTACATCACGAGAGCCTCGCGAGGTTTGCCCAACCTTGAACTCTCCACCCCTCACGAGCCAGTCTGGTGAGGCCGCTCCTGAGGAGGTCTTGTGTCGTCCGCCTCGCGAGGCATGGCCCCTCGCGACGGTCTTGATTCCTTATTGATGAAGATGCGCCGTACAGGCCTGCTAGCAAAGCCATGCCATGGGCCGTAGGCAGGCAAGTCTGGGGACCCCCGTTCCCAGAATGCCGACAACAGAGGAGCTTGCGCGCCATGAGCGGCACAGCCTGCGCGTCTGCAGGCCCGCGGCGAGCGTGGGATGACGAACCGTCCGGAGTTAGCGGTGGGGTGGCGGTGCGTCCGTCCCGCCGCATGGAGGGGTGCAGCAATGAAGCTTGCTGCTCCTTTGCTGCCAGGCTAGCGACGGCGTTGGCAGCGGGTGATGGAGAGAGTCGAGGAGGTCCACTGACGGGCGCTGTCTGGGCGACGCGGGCTTTGAAAGCGGCCCGGCGCTTTGCGAGGGCTCGACGAGCGTCAGCCACGGGAATGCTTCGGCGGTGAAGAGTGGATCGACAGAGGAAAAGCTTCGGCGCACCCCTACCTGGCGCGCCAAATGTCGGATTACGGGTTCCGGCAAACCCTTGTGAGGTTCGAATTCTGCGGTGCGCACGAAATATTCCCTTCCCCTAGCTCGCTTGCTCAACGATTACACGGCCTAGCTCGATGGACCCAAGGAACACAAGACACGAGGGTTTATACTGGTTCGGGCCACCTTGCGGTGTAATACCCTACTCCAATTTTTTGGTGGATTGCCTCGGGGGGCTGAGGATGAACTAATACAATGGATGAATAGCCTCAGGAGGTGAGGTGTTCTTGGGATCGATGAACTAGTGAGCTCGCTGGGGTGGAATGAATCTGATCCCCATTGCCTCTCTCTCTCTGCTAGATAGGTTGATCCCCCGCTGCGGTGTTGGACAGGTCCTATTTATAGTGGCCTTGGTCCTCTTCCCAAATGTTTAGGCGGGAAGGGATCCCACAACAGCCAAGTTTGAAGGGGGGCAACTAGTACAAGCTATCCTGACAAAAGGTGGTCTTCGCCTGCCAAAGGCTCTGGTGGTGATGCTGCTGTGGGCTCCGCGACGACCTCCGTCCTGCCATCCTGGGGGTCTTGGTCTTGTTGTACGGATATGGAAACCTTTGCCTAATGCCTCGGGACCCCACGCCTGCGCTTACCGCCTTAGCACCAAAGAGGAAACTGGTACACTGCGCGCGCTGGCACCCACCTGGCCTTGGTCGTCATTGTCGGCGTCCTGGGAACGGGGGTACCCAGACTTGCCTGCCTGCGGCCCATGGCGTGGATCAACCAGCGGCCTGGTACGACCCATCTTCAGCAATAACCACTCAAGACCCTAGCGAGGCGGGCGACACCAAGACCTCCCTGGGGGCAGCCTCACTAGGCTGGCTCCCGAGGAGTGGATACATCTATGCAAGGGGCACGTCGCGAGGTTCACATGATGTGAGCCATGACGACCAAGGCCAGGCGGGCGCCAGTGGGCGCAGTGTGCCAGTTTCCTCTTTGGTGCTAAAGAGGCAAGCGCAGGTGAGGAGTCCTAAGGCATCAGGCGAAGGTTTCTTTATCGGTGAAAAAAGACCTAGGCCAGCAGGACGGCAGGACAGAGGTCACCGCAGAGCCCATAGCAGCGTCACCACCAGTGTCTTTGGCAGGCGAAGACCATCTTTTGTCAGGATAGCTTGTACTAGTTGTCCCCCTTCAAACTTGGCCGTTGTTGGATCCCTTCCCGCCAAATATTTTGGAAGAAGACCAGGGGCCTCTATAAAATAGGGCTATCCACCTCCATGGAAAGGGGGAGAAGAGGAAGGAGTGCATCGACACACACTAGCTCATCGAGGTCAAGAACACCTCCCCTCAGGAGGCAGTTCATCCATTGTACTAGTTCGTCCCTAGCCCTGGAGGTAATCCACCACCACCACACTAGAGTAGGGTATTACAACACAACGGTGGCCCAAACCAGTATAAACCTCTGTGTCCCGTGTTCCTTGGGTTCGTGGAGCTAGGCCTTGAGATCGTCATGTGAGCGAGCGGGCTAGAGAGAGAGTTCTTCGTGCGCACCCTAGTGTTCGAACCACAAGGGTTTGCCCGAACCCAGAATCCGACATTTGGTGCGCCATGTAGGGGTGCACCGAAGCCTTTCCTCCATTGATCCACGCTCCACTGCTCCGCCGCATCCATGGCTGATGCCCGTCGAGCCCGTGCTGAGCGTCGGGCCGCCCTCGCCACTCGCATCGCTCAGACGGTGCCTGTCGGCGGACCTCCCCGCCGTTCTTCATCACCCACTGCCAGCGCCGCCACCGGCCCGACAGCGAACGAGCAGCAAGCTTCAGTGCGGCGGGACGGACGCACCGCCACCCCGTCGCTGACTCCGGCCACTTTGTCATCCCACGCTCGTCCCGCGTCCACGGACGCGCAGGCTACACCGCTCATGGCATGTGAGCTCCTACATTACCACCCCATCGACGACCTCTACGAAGACTGGCTGGACCACATCGCCAAGCTCATCAGCGCCGTTGGGGGTTCCCCTGCACCGTCCCTCTCGCTGCCTTTCCCACCTCCAGGTGTGGGCGACATGGCCCACGAAGCGCCTCCACCACCTTCGCATCAAGACATCGCCCTTGCACCAAGACATGCGGCCCTGCGGCGCGACCCGCTACGCAGGGCGCCTACGCATGAAGAAGGAAGCTGCCAAGAAGTCCCTCGGCCGCTGCAAGATAACGCCCATGCGCTCCCACACCACCGTGTCAAGACCGTGCATCGCCCGCGGTTGCAGCATGCCGATACCAAGACCTGGCTCTGCCCCCGTGACGGGCTCTAGTGACTACAGAAGGCTCCCGCACCTTCACTCCTGAGCTGTGTAGCGTCGTCTGGCTCGGCAAGTTCAAGCCAGCCTACCTTTGCGCTATGACGACACCCCTGACACTGCCGAGTTCTTGCAGCTCTATGAGCTAAGCATCGAGGCAGCCAGCGGCGACGAAAAGGTCATGGCAAACTGGTTTCCCATGGCCCTTAAGGATGGCGCGTGCTCGTGGCTCCTGAACCTGGCCGCGGGATTGATCTCCTCCTGGGAGAGATGCGCGAGCGCTTCATCAGCAACTTCTAGGGCACTCGCGACCGATCCCCAGTCGCGGGTGACCTACGACGCATCAAGCAGCAGCCAGGGGAAACCCTGCAGAAATACGTCCACCGTTTCAACAACGTTCGCCTCAAGATCCCCAAGGTGACGGACGAGGCCATCATCTCCGCGTTCTCCAACGCCGTCCACGACGTCAAGATGAAGGAGGAGCTCGCCATCCACGAAGACCTGTGCACGACTCTGGATATGTTCAACATGGCAACCAAGTGCGCAAGAGCTGAGAGGGGCGCCTCTCCCTCCTCGAGCTAGTGAGCCACGGTGGCACGTTCCTTGCCCAGGTTCTCCATATCGGCCTCTGCCACCCGACATCGCTCCTTGGCGGCCTCGGCATCCTTCAACACCGCCTCGCGGGCGGCCTCAACCTAGTCAATGGTCTGCTTACCCTCCTCGGGAGCTGCCATGGCCTGGCCTAGTGCCACCCTAACAGACGTGTCGGAGCGCAGCCACCTTGAGATCAGCTCCAAGCGCCCCCACACCAGGCAATGGTCGGTGCCCTGAAGGTCACTATGAAGCTAGGCCAGCGCGAGATGGGCATTCTCTAGGGTGTCAGGAGAAGCATAGGAATCACGGCCCAACGGCATGACGGAGATGGGGAGAGATGACATCGGCACTAGGTTTTGCAGATCCGTGGCGGCAAAAGGAGCCGGGGCTCCTGAGCCTTCGTGACCTCGGCAGGAGAGCTGGGGGGGGGAGATCTCGGGAGCCAGCTCGGCTACAGTGGCCGTTTTCTCCCAGGGTTGGTGATACATGCATTTTGCATCATGCTTTTACATCGATATTTATTGCATTATGGGTTGTTATTACACAATATGTCACAATACTTATGCCTATTCTCTCTTATTTTACAAGGTTTACATAAAGAGGGAGTATGCTGGCAGCTGGGATTCTGGGCTGGAAAAGGAGCAAATATTAGAGACCTATTCTGCACAGCTCCAAAATTCCTAAAACTTCACGGAAGCTATTTTCAGAATATATAAAAAATACTGAGCACAATAAGTTCCAGAGGGGGCCCACACCCTGTCCACGAGGGTGGGGGTGCGCCCTACCCCCTGGGCGCGCCCCCTACCTTGTGGGCACCCTGGTAGGCCTCTCGTGCCCATCTTATGCTATATGACGTCTTTCGTCCGAGAAAAAATCGTAAGCAAGCTTTCAGGACGAGACTCCGCCGCCATGAGGCAGAACCTTGGCAGAACCAATCTAGGGCTCCGGCGGAGCTATTCTGCCGGGGACACTTCCCTCCGGGAGGGGGAAATCATCGCCATCGTCATCACCAACGCTCCTCTCATCAGGAGGGGGGCCAATCTCCATCAACATCTTCACCAGCACCATCTCCTCTCAAACCCTAGTTCATCTCTTATGTCCAATTCTTGTCTCTAAGTCTGGGATTGGTACCTGTAGGTTGCTAGTAGTGTTGATTACTCCTTGTAGTTGATGCTAGTTGGTTTACTTGGTGGAAGATCATATGTTCAGATCCATTATGCATATTAATACCCCTCTGATTATGAACATGAATATGCTTTGTGATTAGTTACGTTTGTTCCTGAGGACATGGGAGAAGTCTTGCTATTAGTAGCCATGTGAATTTGGTATTCGTTCGATATTTTGATGAGATGTATGTTGTCATCCCTCTAGTGGTGTCATGTGAATGTCGACTACATGACACTTCACCAATATTTGGGCCTAGAGGAAGGCATTGGGAAGTAATAAGTAGATGATGGGTTTCTAGAGTGACAGAAGCTTAAACCCTAATTTATGTGTTGCTTCGCAAGGGGCTGATTTGGATCCACATGTTTCATGCTATGGTTAGGTTTACCTTAATACTTCTTTTGTAGTTGCGGATGCTTGCAATAGGAGTTAATCATAAGTGGGATGCTTCTCCAAGTAAGGATGGCACCCAAGCATCGATCCACCCACATATCAAATTATCAAAGTACCGAACATGAATCATATGAACGTGATGAAAACTAGCTTGACGATAATTCCCATGTGTCCTCGGGAGCGCTTTCTTCTATATAAGAGTTTGTCCAGGCTTGTCCTTTGCTACAAAAAGGATTGGGTCACCTTGCTGCACTTTATTTACTTTATTTACTTGTTGCTTGTTACAAATTATCTTATTACAAAACTATCTGTTATCTATAATTTCAGTGCTTGCAGAGAATACCTTGCTGAAAACCGCTTATCATTTCCTGCTGCTCCTTATTGGGTTCGACACTCTTACTTATCGAAAGGACTATGATAGATCCCCTATACTTGTGGGTCATCAAGACTCTTTTTTGGTTCCGTTGCCGGGGAGTGAAGCGTCTTTGGAGGGTAGAATTTAGTAAGGAAAAATTTATATAGTGTGCTGAAATTTACTGTCACTTGTTACTATGGAAAGTAATCCTTTGAGGGGCTTGTTTGGGGTATCTTCACCTAGACTAGTAGAGCAAAGAGTTGCTCCTCAACCTACTGAACCTACTGAGAATGAAAATGTCTACTTTGAAATTCCTTCGGGTATGATAGAAAAACTGCTAGCTAATCCTTTTGCAGGAGATGGAAAATTACATCCTGATGAGCACCTAATATATGTGGATGAAGTTTGTGGATTATTTAAGCTTGCAGGTATGGCCGATGATGTTATCAAGAAGAAGGTCTTCCCTTTATCTTTGAAGGGAGATGCATTGACATGGTATAGGCTATGTGATGATATGGGATCATGGAACTACAAGCAATTGAAATTGGAATTTCATCAGAAGTTTTATCCTATGCATCTTGTTCATCGTGATCACAATTATATATATAATTTTTGGCCTCGCGAAGGAGAAAGCATCGCTCAACTTGGGGGAGGCTTAAATCAATGTTATATTCATGCCCCAATCATGAGCTCTCAAGAGAAATGATTGTCCAAAAAATTTATGCTCGGCTTTCTCATAACAATCGGACCATGCTCGATACTTCTTGTGCTAGCTCTTTTATGATGAAGACTATTGAATTCAAATGGGATGTATTGGAAAGAATTAAACGTAACTCTGAAGATTGTGATCTCGACGAAGGTAAGGAGTCAAGTATGACACCTAAGTTTGATTGTGTTAAATCTTTTATGGATACCGATGTTTTCCGTAAATTTAGCACTAAATATGGACTTGACTCTGAGATAGTAGCTTCTTTTTGTGAATCTTTTGCTACTCATGTTGATCTCCCTAAGGAGAAGTGGTTTAAATATCATCCTCCCATATAAGTAAAAGTAGCTACACCTATTAAAGTTGAAGAAAAGACTATCACTTATAATGATCCTATTATTCCTACTGCTTATGTTGAGAAACCACCTTTTCCTGTTAGGATAAAAGATCATGCTAAAGCTTCAACTGTGGTTCGTAAAAGCAATATTAGAACCTATACACCTCCTGAGCAAGTTAAAGTTGAACCTAATATTGCTATTGTTAAGGATCACTTGGCTGATAATATTGATGGGCATGTTATTTATTTCTATGATGAAACTTCTAGAATTGCTAAACCTTGTGCTAAAGATAAACATAGACTTGTGGTAGGCATGCCTGTTATTTCTGTTAAAATAGGAGATCATTGTTATCATGGCTTGTATGATATGGGTGCTAGTGCTAGTGCAATACCTATTGACTTATACAAAGAAATTATTCATGATATTGCACCTGCCGAGTTAGAAGATATTGATGTCACAATTAAACTTGCCAATAGAGATACTATTTCACCAATTGGGACTGTTAGAGATGTTGAAGTCTTGTGTGGGAAAACTAAATATCTTGCTGATTTTCTTGTTCATGGTTCCCCACAATATAGCTTTTGTCCTATTATATTTGGTAGACCCTTCTTAAACATTATTAATGCTAGGATAGACTACAAAAAGGATGTTGTTACTATTGGTTTAGGTGATATGTCTCATAAGTTCAACTTCTCTATATTTCATAGACAACACCGTGAAGAGGAACTGCCTAGTAAAGATGAAATTATTGGTCTTTCTTCTATTGCCGTACCTCCTAGTGATCCTTTAGAACAATATTTGCTAGACCATGAGAATGATATGTTTATGAATGAAAGAAGGGAAATAGATGAAGTGTTTTTAAACAGGGACCTATTCTGAAACACAACTTGCCTGTTGAAATCTTAGGGGATCCTCCTCCACCCAAGGGTGATCCCTTGTTTGAGCTTAAACCATTGCCTGATACTCTTAAATATGCTTATCTTGATGAAAAGAAGATATATCCTATTATTATTAGTGCTAAACTTTCAGCGAAGGAGGAAGAAAAATTATTGAAAACTCTAAAGAAGCATCATGCTGCTATTGGATATACTCTTGATGATCTTAAGGGTATTAGTCCCACTCTATGTCAACACAAAATAAATTTGGAGAAATATGCCAAACCAGTTATTGATCACCAACGACGGCTGAATCCTAAGATGAAAGAAGTGGTAAGAAGAGAAATACTAAAGCTCCTTGAGGCAGGTATAATTTATCCCGTTGCTGATAGTCAATGGGTAAGTCTTGTCCATTGTGTTCCTAAGAAGGGAGGTATTACTGTCGTTCCTAATGATAAACATGAATTAATTCCGCAAAGAATTATTACAGGTTATAGGATGGTAATTGATTTCCGCAAATTAAATAAGGCTACTAAAAAAGATCACTACCCCTTACCTTTCGTTGATCAAATGCTAGAAAGATTATCCAAACATACACATTTTTGTTTTCTAGGTGGTTATTCTGGTTTCTCTCAAATACCTGTGTTAGGTGATGATCAATCAAAGTCCACTTTGACTTGCCCTTTTCGGTACTTTTGCTTATAGACGTATGCCTTTTGGTTTATGTAATGCACCTGCTACCTTTCAAAGATGCATGATGGCTATATTCTCTGACTTTTGTGAAAAGATTTGTGAGGTTTTCATGGACAATTTCTCCATTTATGGATCCTCTTTTGATGATTGCTTAAGCAACCTTGATCGAGTTTTGCAGAGATGTGAAGAAACTAACCTTGTCTTGAATTGGGAGAAGTGCCACTTTATGGTTAATGAAGGTATTGTCTTGGGGCATAAAATTTCTGAAAGGGGCATTGAAGTTGATAAAGCTAAAGTTGATGCTATTGAAAAGATGCCGTGTCCCAAGGACATCAAAGGTATAAGAAGTTTCCTTGGTCATGCCGGCTTTTATAGGAGGTTCATTAAGGACTTATCAAAAATTTCTCAGCCTCTGACTAATTTATTATAAAAAGTTATACCATTCGTCTTTGATGATGATTGTGTAGAAGCATTTGAAATACTTAAGAAAGCATTAATCTCTGCACCTATCATTCAGCCACCTGATTGGAATTTACCTTTTAAAATTATGTGTGATGCTAGCGATTATGCTGTAGGTGCTGTTCTAGGGCAAAGAGTTGATAAGAAATTAAATGTTATTCAATATGCTAGTAAAACTCTAGGCAATGCCCAGAGAAATTATGCCACTACTGAAAAGGAATTGTTAGCAGTTGTATTTCCTTGTGACAAGTTCAGACCTTATATTGTTGATTCTAAAGTAAGTACTCACACGGATCATGCTGCTATTAAATATCTTATGGAAAAGAAAGATGCTAAACCTAGACTTATTAGATGGGTTCTCTTGCTACAATAATTTGATTTGCATATTATTGATAGAAAGGGAGCTGAGAACCCCGTTGCAGATAACTTGTCTAGGTTAGAAAATGTTCTTGATGACCCACTACCTATTGATGATAGCTTTCCTGATGAACAATTAAATGTCATAAACGCTTCTCATACTGCTCGATGGTATGCTGATTACACTAATTACATTGTTGCTAAATTTATACCACCTAGTTTCACATACCAGCAAAAGAAAAAGTTTTTCTATGATTTAAGACATTACTTTTGGGATGACCCACATCTCTATAAAGAAGGAGTAGATGGTGTTATTAGACGTTGTGTACCTGAGCATGAACATGAACCGATCCTACGCAAGTATCACTCTGAAGCTTATGGAGGACACCATGCTGGAGAAGGACTGCACATAAGGAATTGCAACCCAGTTTTTATTGGCCTACTCTCTTCAAGGATGCCCGTAAGTTTGTCTTATCTTGTGATGAATGTCAAAGAATTGGTAATATTACTAGACGTCAAGAAATGCCTATGAATTATTCACTTGTTATTGAACAATTTGATGTTTGGGGCTTTGATTATATGGGACCTTTTCCTGCCTCTAATGGGTATACACATATTTTAGTTGTTGTTGATTACATTACTAAGTGGGTAGAAGCTATTCCAACTAGTAGTGCTGATCATAACACCTCTATTAAGATGCTTAGAGAAGTTATATTTCCGAGGTTCGGGGTCCCTAGATATTTAATGACTAATGGTGGTTTACATTTTATTCATGGTACTTTCCGTAAAATGCTTGGTAAGTATGATGTTAATCATAGAATTGCATCTCATTATCACCCACAGTCTAGTGGTCAAGTAGAATTGAGTAATAGATAACTCAAATTCATTTTGCAAAAGACTGTTAATAGATCTAGAAAGAATTGGTCCAAGAAACTTGATGATGCATTATGGGCCTATAGAACTGCATATAAAAATCCTATGGATATGTCTCCGTATAAAATGGTTCATGGAAAAGCATGTCACGTACCTCTCGAACTAGAACATAAGGCTTATTGGGCTATTAAAGAGCTCAATTATGATTTCAAACTTGCCGGTGAGAAGAGGTTATTTGACATTAGCTCACTTGATGAATGGAGAACCCAACCCTATGAGAATGCCAAATTCTTTAAAGAAAAAGTTAAAAGATGGCATGAGAAAAGGATACAAAAGCGTGAGTTTAATGTAGGTGATTATGTATTGTTATACAACTCCCGTTTAAGATTTTTTGCAGGAAAACTTCTCTCTAAATGGGAAGGTCCTTATGTTATCGAGGAGTTCTATCGTTCCGGTGCCATAAAAATCAACAACTTCGAAAGCACAAATCTGAAGGTGGTGAACAGTCAAAGAATCAAACATTATATCTCAGGTAATCCTATAAATGTTGAAACCAATATTATTGAAACTGTAACCCCGGAGGAATACATAAGGGACACTTTCCGGAACGTTTCAGACTCCGAAAAGGAATAGGTATGTGGTGCGGTAAGTAAACCGACTCGAAAACAATTCTAATGGAATTTTTTCTCTGTTTTGGAATATTTAGAAAAATAAAAAAAATAAGAAGCAGTTCGGGAAGGACACGAGGACTCCACGAGGGTGGAGGGCGCGCCCTAGCCCCTGGGCACGCCCCCTGCCTCGTGGGCACCTCGTGCGCTCTCCGGACTCTGTTTTCTTGCACGTTACGTATTTTGGTCGGTAAAAATTCATTACATAATCTCCCGAAGGTTTTGACTCCTGTATCACGCAATTGTCCTCTGTTCTTGTTTCGAGCTGTTTTTCTGACAGATCTAGATCATCATGACGTCTCCAAGTGCCCCCAAGGACAAGTTTTTCGAGAAGGTCATCAACCCCTACCTCGCGGAAGTGCTGCAACACCCTCAAACCATTGAGATGCATGAGGGGGTGCTGCACATCCGCGATGTTGAGGGACCAAGGAGGACCGGAAGCATGGAGACAAGGCTTGAGGCAATGGAGCAACAAGTTTTCAAGTGCCAGGAGATGGTGGAACACGGACTCAGCGCCAACCATATGATGATCGCGGAGTTCACCAACAACCACAAGCTGGATGCCAAGAACATCGGGGAGACCATCTTCAACCTTCACGAGAAGATAGAGCACCTCCAAGCCTAAATCTATGACCTGCAAAACCAAAACTGTGAGTATGAATATAGATTCAAGAGAACGAGTTTGGCTGCATATTTGAGGATCCCGGAAACTCGTTCATCCTTCTATGATGGTGAGCCTATGCCTTGGAAGAGGGACGACAAGCCTACTTCATCATCACCACCATCTTCTTCACCAACAAAGGAGACATAATCATATGGGTATGGCACTCCCCTTGGCAACTACCAAGCTTGGGGTAAGTGCCCCGGTATTGTATCACCATCACATCTCTATCTTTATCGTTTTTCTTAGTTCGATCCTTTTAATAATATCTTGATCTAGTAGAATAAACTTTTTGGTATGATCTAGTTTTGAGTTTTGCCTTATGATCCCTCTATGCAATCGAGTATGTGAGCTATATAATAAAGATTAGTGTTGAGTCAAGGGCTTGATTATATTGCTATGATCTTTAGTGAATAAAAGAGAATGAAAGAATAAAAAGGAACAAAGAGATCATATGGATCTTATAGAGAGTAATGAGCTCACATATAAAGAGTATGATGAATAAAAGTTGTTGAGAGTTGACAAACATAGTCTTGGTCATCGTTGCAATTAATAGGAAGTGATAAAGAAAGAGAGGTCTTCACATATAAATACACTATCTTGGACATCTTTTATGATTGTGAGCGCGCATTAAAATATGACATGCTAAAGAGTTGATGTTGGACAAGGAAGACAATGTAATGGGTTATGTTTTCTCACATCTGAGATAAATTATATTGTCATGGATCATCCAACATGATTGATCTTGCCTCCCCCCTCATGCTAGCCAAATTCTTTGCACCAAGTAGAGATACTACTTGTGCTTCCAAATACCCTTAAACCCAGTTTTGCCATGATAGTCCACCATATCTACCTATGGATTGAGTAAGATCCTTCAAGTAAGTTGTCATCGGTGCAAGCAATAAAAATTGCTCTTTAAATATGTATGACTTATTAGTGTGGGAGAAAATAAGCTTTATACGATCTTGTGATGTGGAAGAAATAAAAGTGACAGACTGCATAATAAAGGTCCATATCACAAGTGGCAATATAAAGTGACGTTCTTTCGCTTTAAGATTTTGTGCATCCAACCATAAAAGCGCATGACAACCTCTGCTTCCCTCTGCGAAGGGCCTATATTTTACTTTTATCTCCCACCTTACATAAGAGTCCTGGTGATCTTCACCTTTCCTTTTTATATTTTATCTTTTGGCAAGAACAATATGTTGGAAAGATCCTGGTATATATGGCTAATTGGATGTGAGTTTTCATGAACTATTATTGTTGACATTACCCTTGAGGTAAAACGTTGGGAGGCAAAACTATAAGCCCCTATCTTTCTCTGTGTCCGATTAAAACTCCATACCCATAAGTATTGTGTGAGTGTTAGCAATTGTGAAAGACTATATGATAGTTGAGTATGTGGAATTGCTGAAAAGCTCTTATATTGACTCTTTCCTATGTTATGATAAATTGCAATTGCCTCAATGACTGAGATTAGAGTTTGTTGGTTCTCAATGAAGTTTATGATTCATACTTGAAATTGTGATTGAATTGTTACTTTAGCATAAGAGATCATATGAACATATGTTGCTGTTCTAAGAATGATCATGATGCCCCCATGTCCGTATTTTATTTTTATCGACACCTCTATCTCTAAACATCTGGACATATTTTTTGATTTCGGCTTTCGCTTGAGGACAAGCGAGGTCTAAGCTTGGGGGAGTTGATACGTCCATTTTGCATCATGCTTTTATATCGATATTTATTGCATTATGGGCTGTTATTACACACTATGTCACAATACTTATGCATATTCTCTATTATTTTACAAGGTTTACATAAAGAGGGAGAATGCCAACAGCTGGGATTCTGGGCTAGAAAAGGAGCAAATATTAGAGACCTATTCTGCACACCTCCAAAAGTCATGAAACTTCACGAAAGCTATTTTCAGAATATATAAACAATACTGAGCGCAAGAAGTTCCAGAGGGGGCCCACACTGTGGCCACAAGGGTGGGGCGCCCCCCTGCCTCGTGGGCCCCCTGGCAGGCCTCTGGTGCCCATCTTCTGCTATGTGATGTCTTTCGTCTGAGAAAAAATCATAAGCAAGATTTCGGGATGAGACTCCGCCGCCACGAGGTGAAACCTTGGCGGAACCAATCTAGGGCTCCGTTGAAGCTGTTCTGCCGGGGACACTTCCCTCCGGGAGGGGGAAATCATCGCCATCGTCATCATCAACGCTCCTCTCATCGGGAGGGGGCCAATCTCCATCAACATCTTCACCAGCACCATCTCCTCTCAAACCCTAGTTCATCTCTTGTATCCAATTCTTGTCTCTAAGTCTGGGATTGGTACCTGTAGGTTGCTAGTAGTGTTGATTACTCCTTGTAGTTGATGCTAGTTGGTTTACTTGGTGGAAGATCATATGTTCAGATCCATTATGCATATTAATACCCCTCTGATTATGAACATGAATATGCTTTGTGAGTAGTTACGTTTGTTCCTGAGGACATGGGAGAAGACTTGCTATTAGTAGTCATGTGAATTTGGTATTCGTTCGATATTTTGATGAGATGTATGTTGTCATCCCTCTAGTGGTGTCATGTGAGCGTCAAATACATGACACTTCACCATTGTTTGGGCCTAGAGGAAGGCATTGGGAAGTAATAAGTAGATGATGGGTTTCTAGAGTGACAGAAGCTTAAACCCTAATTTATGCGTTGCTTCGTAAGGGGCTGATTTGGATCCATATGTTTCATGCTATGGTTAGGTTTACCTTAATACTTCTTTTGTAGTTGCGGATGCTTGCAATAGGAGTTAATCATAAGTGGGATGCTTGTCCAAGTAAGGACAGCACCCAAGAACCGGTCCACCCACATATCGAATTATCAAAGTACCGAACGTGAATCATATGAACGTGATGAAAACTAGCTTGACGATAATTCCCATGTGTCCTCGGGAGCGCTTTCTGCTATATAAGAGTTTGTCCAGGCTTTTCCTTTGCTACAGAAAGGATTGGGCCACCTTGCTGCACTTTATTGCTCGTTACAAATTATCTTATCACAAAACTATCTGTTATCTATAATTTCAGTGCTTGCAGAGAATACCTTGCTGAAAACCGCTTATCATTTCCTTCTGCTACTCGTTGGGTGTGACGCCTCGAGACCGATGTGCCAGGTGTCTCCCAGTTATTTGCCGTCGTTGCCATGTCTTTCGCTTGCGTGTTGCATCTTGTCTTGTCATCATATGCATTGCATCATCATGTTTTAAAAACTTGCATGCGTTCGATTTCCCCAGTTCCGTCTGTTGTCCATTCTGAGCCCAACCACACTCGCACGCGCCCGCGGCATGTCCAAAATAGTATTTTTATAAGTGGCTAGAAAATGTTCTCGGAATGGGTTGAACGTTGGTGTGCGGTCTTATTATAGTGTACGTAGGCCGCCTGCCAAGTTTCATCGCATTCGGAGCTCGTTTGATAGCCCAACCGTTAAACTTATAGCGGCAATATAGCCGGTCAAACGTCGGACGTTTTCGGTCTCCGAAAAAAGTCGTCGGGCCTCTCTCTCTTCTATTCTCTCAGCTCGAGACCATCTACATAGTCCTCTAGCTACCGCCAGGCCTAACCTAAGCTCCCTCGTCAGCCCGCAGACCTCCTCGCGCGCGCGTCCGAAAGCTGTCCCGAACCCGACCCGAGCTGTCGTCACCGTTGGGTCCAGATCATCCCCAAACATCTACAAAACATCACCGTTTTCTTACTTGAACTCCCTAGCCTATTTTTCTCAACCGCCCGATTATGATCGGACGAACCGAATACCCCCTAACCTAATCTCGTGCAACCCTAAATTTTAGGCGAGTTGTTCCATCCTCCACTCGTCACCGCCGCCACTCCACCGAATCCCCATCGGGATCACCCACAGCCAACCACCATCCTCTCGTGCCTCCCTCGTTTTTCGTCGCCGCCCAACCACAGCAAACCACGTCTGGATCCCATCCCTCTCGAGCAATTCCATGGAGCCAAGCTCCCCTGTCTCCCGTTCGTCCTTGCCCGTGCCCCTCGTCCTCTTTTCCCCCCTTTTCTCCCTCTAACTTCTCTCTCTCTCTCACCCCGTTCAAGAAGGAGCGTCGCCGCCCTTGACCCGTCTCCGTCCGGCCGACAACGAGCAGTACCTCGCCGGAGTTGAGCTCCACCGAATCTGCCTCCCTCTGCCCGTTGCTGGTGCTCGTGTCACCGTCAGCCACCCGTGCCGGAGTTCCTCGCAGGCTCGCCTGCCAACCTGCCGGAACCAAGGCATTGACCACCACCACCAGGAGCTGGCTATTGCTTCCCTGCCAAGGACCTCGGTCCGCCTCTTCCGGTCACCTCCCCGTTGCGCCTTCCGCCTGGATCCGATGCGCCGCTGCGGTCCCCCGTCGTCGTCATTCCTCAAGCAGTAGCCGCACCGTTCACCTCCTGCCGCGTCCACTCTGCCCCCTACCTCGCGTCTCCTCCCGAGCAGGAGCTCCCATGGCTGCCGCCGCCCTCGTGGCTACCCTGCAGGAGCTCCCCGCCGCCGGATCGGGTCGCCTCCACCCAGATCCTGCCGCTTCCCGAAGTCCTTAGCGCTGTCGCTGCTCTTCTTCCTGTCGAGAAGAGGAGGACGAGGCCTCTGCCTCAAGTCATTCGAGTGACCGTGTTGACCCTTCCCTGATCGAACCAATGCAGGCTGGCCCAGCGCGCCTCCTCCCGTGCCAGATCACAGCCCAATCGGTCCACCTCACCACCGAATGGGCCTTGGACCATGGTGAGCGTCCCAGCACCCCTCCTTTGTTTTCCCTCCTGTTGGGCCATTTAGATTTGGCCTGCTTCTATTTTTCCCCTTTCAACGATTTTCCTTTTTTATCCAGAGGCTGCAGTTTTACAGCAAGGTCCCTTAACTCCATGCATATTAAAACTCGCAAACCGTGCATCATACGGAAAAACTTTATATATGAAAAATGATTAGAATTATGTGTAGATTAATAATATGCCACTTTCCTGCATGTTAAAAATGTTTAAATTAATGTTTGCTTTAATTTGCCTATTGCCATGTTAAAAAGTTTTAATTCATAACTAAATAACCGTAGCTCCAAACCTAAAAACTTTATATGTAAATGCGGTAGAAAAATGCCTAGTTTAACATGGTGGCATTACTTTGCATGTTAAACAACTCTAAAATATGGTTTAGGGAAGAACAGTACCAAACATAAAATATGCACATGAGGATTCTTCCGGAATTGTTGTTCGTTGTTTCCGGCCTCATTTAAACTTGCCTAGATAGGTAGATTTGTTGTGCTTCACCCCTTGCCGTGTTAAACAACATTTGATATTGTTGGGTACATAAACAAGAGGAACTGAATAATTGATGTGGTGTTTCGTCAATATGCAATGGAGTTGCATATTGAGCTCCACTTAATTTGTAGGATTGTTTGTGCACTTTACCATGCCATGAATCATTAAACCAGGCATGCATCATACTTGGTTGTGCATCATGCCATGATTATGTGATGGTTGTTTACCATGTTGTTTGCTTCATTCCGGGTTGCTTCTCGCGTTAGCTTCGGTTTCGTTCCGGAGTTTTGAGGATTCATTTGACTATGTCCGTTTGTATTATTCATGGACTCATTCTTCTTCCTTGCGGGATCTCAGGCAAGATGACCATACCCTCGAAATCATGTCTATCTTTGCTTGCTAGTTGTTCGTTCTATTTCTATGCCGCGATACCTACCACTTAATATCATGCCTCCCATATTGCCATGTCAAGCCTCTAACCCACCTTTCATAGCAAACCATGTTTTCCTATGTTATCGCTTTGCTCAGCCCCTCTTATAGTGTTGTTAGTTGCAGGTGAAGATGAAGTTTGTTCCATGTTTGGAACAAGGATATGTTGGGATATCACAATATCTCTTATTTAATTAATGCATCTATATACTTGGTAAAGGATGGAAGGCTCGGCCTTATGCCTCGTGTTTTGTTCCACTCCTGCCGCCCTAGTTTCCTTCATACCAGTGTTATGTTCCTTGATTTTGCATTCCTTACACGGTTGGGTGTTATGGGGACCCCTTGACAGTTCACTTTGAATAAAACTCCTCCAGCAAGGCCCAACCTTGGTTTTACCATTTGCCTCACCACCACCTACCCTTCCCTCGGGTCGGCCAACCCAAGGGTCATCTTTATTTTAAGCCCCCCCGGGCCAGTGCTTGTCTAAGTGTTGGTCCGAACCGAGTAGACTGCGGGCCACCTCGGGGAAACTTGAGGTTTGGTTTTACTCATAGGATGTCTCATCCAGTGTTGCCTTGAGAACGAGATATGTGCAGCTCCTACCGGGATGTCGGCGCATCGGGCTGTCTTGCTGGTCTTGTTTTACCATTGTCGAAATGTCTTGTAACCAGGATTCCGAGTCTGATCAGGTCTTGCTGGGATAAGGAATACCCTTCGTTGACCGTGAGAGCTTGTGATGGGCTAAGTTGGGACACCCCTGCAGGGTTTTGAACTTTCGGAAGCCGTGCCCGCGGTTATGGGCAGATGGGAATTTGTTAATATCCGGTTGTAGAGAACTTGACACTTAACTTAATTAAAATGCATCAACCGCATGTGTAGCCGTGATGGTCTCTTTTCGGCGGAGTCCGGGAAGTGAACACGGTTTTGGTGTTATGCTTGAACGTAAGTAGTTCAGGATCACTTCTTGATCATTATAGCTTCTCGACCGTGCTTTGCTTCTCGTCTCGCTCTCATTTGCGTAAGTTAGCCACCATATATGTTAGTGCTTGCTGCAGCTCCACCTCACTACCCTTTCCTACCCATAAGCTTAAATAGTCTTGATCTCGCGGGTGTGAGATTGCTGAGTCCCTGTGGCTCACAGATACTTCCAAACAGTTGCAGGTGCCGATGATACCAGTACAGATGACGCAACCGAGCTCAAGTGGGAGCTCGATGAAGTTTGTGTTCGTTGTGTTGTTTCGTTTCAAGTTGATCAGTAGTGGAGCCTAGTTGGGACGATCGGGGATCTTTTGCATTTGGGGTTGTCTTTATTTTGGTTCTGTAGTCGGACCTTTATTGTATTCTGGATGACGAAATGCTATATTTATGTATTGTGTGAAGTGGCGATTGTAAGCCAACTCTTTATCCCTTTCTTATTCAGTACATGGTATGTGTAAAGATTACCCCTCTTGCGACATTCCTACTATGCGGCTATGCCCCTAAGTCATGCTCCGACACGTGGGAGATATAGCCGCATCGTGGGTGTTACAAGTTGGTATCAGAGCCTTCACTGACTTAGGAGCCCCATGCTTGATCGAATCGCTGGCGTTGTTGAGTCTAGAAAAATGTTTTGAGTCCTATAGGATTATATATATCAGAGAGTAGGATTCTTTTTACTCCTCAGTCCCTTTGTCGCTCTGGTGAGGCCTCCTGACGTAGAGTTTTGACTCTTCTCTCCTCAAATTTCACTGAAATTTTTTTTAGGATCACGCGGGTATCTTGGAATTGTTCCGATGGTTTTGTGACGAGAACATTGTTCTTGGTGCCTCCTGACATTTAGGGGTTGTGGCAGTGTCCCGGGGAGTTGAGCTCCGAGGTGTTGTCGTCACAGTTTTATCGTTGCAGTTCTGGAATACCTGAGTTCGCCGACATCGAAAATCTCTTTTATGCAGTTGTTGGTGAGATAACCTTGACGCCACACAGTACTAGGGCGGGGGTTCGGGAGTATTGCCATAACTCGTATAACGGATGCTTTTCGAAGGTTGAGGTAAATGATTTCCGAAGGTTTCTTGGTTATGCGTTGAAGGATGTATATAGCTGGATGTAGGATTTGTTAGTTTTGGGTGAGATATTATGCTTCCCCTGTATCCCCAACACCTGATTGCATAACCAGAAAGTTTCGGGAGTTTATAAGTGGGAATTCAAGTATATTGTAGGATATCCTTCCAACAGACACATGATACGACATGGGGTCTATCTTATGTTTGTTTCCGGCTTATTTTGCAAGCCAATCCTTTGTTTTTGTTTTGAGTTGTGGTATTCGAGTTGCTTCGAAATCAAGTGTTGATTCCATACCTTTCCTAAGTGGTGTTCTCATATTTCTATGTGAATACTAATCCTTCTTATTAATCGAGATTTTCATGTCAATCCTTTTCAACCGGCGTGTTTCTCTTCAAGTGGATCCGATCAATTCAACATCCACAAGATCACCTCTCGGTTTTTCCCAATGTTGTTCGTTTCATCTGTCCCCAAGTTGTCTTTGTTTTTCCCGCCCTCCCACCCTTTTTCTTCAAGGACTCAGACTTCTTAATCTAGCATCCATTTTTATTGCTATGAAGTCTCTTCATTATTTTGCTTCAATATTCTTATCCAGTGATTCTCAAGAAGATGCTAAGGAAGCCTCAAGTTCGTCACTCTTAACTCATTTTCTTCTCTGGTGGATTTAATTCAAGATTTGTCGATTAAATCCTTTGCTCGGTTCTAATGCTTTCCAATGCCAGTGCACCTCGTAATCATCCACTTTTCTCTATTCAATTGTTCCGGAGTGCTCAAGATATCTCGAAGATTCATGTTTCCACTCTGCTTCCGTTCAAGCTCTTTCGAGGATGTTATCTCATTCAAGTCATTTAATTCAATCGATGCAATCTCTCTTTTCAAGCAATCATTTCAACGGTGTTTCTTTTGAGTGGGACCTAACCCACAGGTCTTTTCCCAAGATCTTACCTGACTCTTGTAATTTTCCCGGAGTTATTCTCAAATTCATTTCAAAGTTTGACATAAGAATTAATTTTCATCAGTCAATTGCGTTCTCCAATATCGCTTTCAAATTCTTTTCATCTTTGGCTCAACCTCTCCTATTTTAATCATTCCGGAGGGTATCAACAATTCATGGTGGTATTCTCGTCGTCATTCTCGGATTTGAAGACCGAAGAAGAGTTTCTCTTCAATCATATCTGTTCTCTCGAAGATTTGTGATTCAGGCTTGATGCCATCGTCTCATAATTGTTATTGATTGTGAAAATTATTTTCGACCACCCGGAGCAATTCATGAGTGTTTTAAGCTTGATTCTCTGGAGGCCATCATTTCGGGTTTATTCATTCTCGGCTTTCAGCTCTCATTCTCAAAATCTTACCGGTGCATCATTCAAGTATTCTCTAATCAGCTCGTGTTCTATTCTCTCACACGTATCTAAATCCCCTCAAGTATATTCATTCATTTTCAAATTCTTCCTAGTGAATTGTGATTTTGCCATGTTCATTTTCAATTCTTACGGTGGTTCGTTCAAGAGTTCTCTTCCTTGGTTATCATATCAATTCATTCGTTCTTTCGAATCCTACCGGAGGTTCGTTAAAGACCTTACCAAGTTTACACTATATCTCTCTTAATCCTTTCAATGAGAATAAGTGGTATGCCAAATCCGTTGCTAGTCTTCAATTTAATTGATGAAGGATAAGCATAATGTAAATCTTATTCTTGTTTCATCCAAGTGATTAATTCCTTATTCCGGAGGTTCATCAAAATTCTTGATTTCTTTTGTTCATCTTTCTTTTCCGGAGTTCCAAGTTTTTCCGCATTATCTCGTTGCGAAGCTCCATCTAAATCATTGCAAGGCTTCACCTTGTGTTTTCAAATCTCTTTCCTTTTGATCATTCTTTCATTGCCGGAGTTCTTCATGAAGGCTCAACATGGTGGTTCGTCAAGGTTTCCTTTCATTCTCGATTTGTCCTTCAAGATTTCTATCAGAGTTAAGATCCGCCAAGATATACTCTAAAATAAACATGGCTTTCAACACATGTCTTGTTTTGAGGAGTTCAAGCATTCTTCATCTTGCATCCGAAGTGCAATTATTTCTATCTTAGTTTTTGAGGTGGTGTTATGTCATTTTGATAGTTTCCTTCATGTTTCATGATGGACAAGTTGTCAGGAATGAGATATCTTAAATCCATCAATCTCTTCATTGGAGTTATCTTGGGTTATATTTCACCTAAAGATTTCCCTAAGGATTGTGCTTATAAACGACCCTAGTTCTTCATTTATCCTCCCGGTGAAATAAGTTTCCCGTCTCCTTGTTCTTATCAATCCAATCTATTGTTTTTTGTTAGTGGCAGAATTTCACCTCAGTTTCGAGATGTCTTCCATTAGCCCACATCAAGCTTATGCTTTCGTTGTTGATAATCCAACAACTTCGTTCAACCTTTTCTTCATAAGCATGCTCCTTCAATTTTATTTGTGAGAGTTGCCATTCTTCTTCTCCGTTGTTTTCTTTCCAACCATCTAGTTCTCCAAACATTTGATCCGGACGCATGGTGGCGTTGCTCTCTTCGTCCTATCATCTCTTTTTGCCAGGATCATGCTCTTTCCTTCGTCTATCCATTCAAGTGGAGGTCCGTGTCCTTCATTCAAGTTCTCTCATATTATCAAGTTTTACCTCCCTTTTCAACCGGAGTGCTGACGTAAATCTTTTTTTACCCTTGTGCCATTCTTTCAATAGTTCCGGAGGCAGTGTGTTGTTCATTTCATCAAGTGTACTCGTATCTTGTTAAGTTCATGTTCAATTCCTTCCATTTACAGTCGGAGTCCTGCCCAAATTATATCATTCTTATTCCTTCTCTATCTTGTTTTAACCGGAGTGGTTTCAATATCTATCTTGCCACTTAACCTCTAGATTCTCGCCGTATCCCATGTTCCTCTTATCTATCGGAGTGTTTTCAACTTCTTGCTTCTTTGTTGGCTTCCTTATTTAAATTTGATTAACCTCGCAAGGTTCTTTGGTTTCACACTTTTGTCAAGAAGCAACTTAGTTTTGACCTCTCCTCTTCCTCTTCCATTTTCCCTCTGGTGCCATCCTAGATCTCGGGACGAGATCCTCTCGTAGTGGTGGAGTGTTGTGATGCCCCGAGACCGATTGCCTGGTGTCTCCCAGTTCTTCGCCATCGTTGACATGTCTTTCGCTTGCGTGTTGCATCTTGTCTTGTCATCATATGCATTGCATCATCATGTTTTAAAAACTTGCATCCGTCCAGTTTCCCCAGTTCCGTCTGTTGTCCGTTCTGAGACCAACCACACTCGCACGCGCCCGCGACATGCCCGGAATAGTTTTTTTATAAGTGGTCGGAAAATGTTCTCGAAATGGGTTGAAAGTTGGTGTGCGGTCTTATTATATTGTAGGTAGGCCGCCTGCCAAGTTTCATCGCATTCGGAGCTTGTTTGATAGCCCAACCGTTAAACTTATAGCGGCAATATAGCCGGTCAAACGTCGGACGTTTTCGGTCTCCGAAAACAGTCGCTGGGCCTCTCTCTCTTCTCTTCTCTTCTCTCAGCTCGAGACCGTCTAAACAGTCCACTACCTACCGCCAGGCCTAACCTAAGCTCTCTCGTCAGCCCGTGGACCTCCTCGCGGGCGCGTCCGAAAGCTGTCCCGAACCCGACCCGAGCTGTCGTCACCGTTAGGTCCGGATCATCCCCAAACATCTACAAAACATCACCGTTTTCTTACATGGACTCCCTAGCATATTTTTCTCGACCGCCCGACTACGATCGAATAGACCGAATACGCCCTAACCTAATAATCCAATAACGTATATAAGAGGGCAACCCTAAATTTTAGGCGAGTTGTTCCATACTCCACTCATCGCCGCCGCCACTCCCCCGAATCCCCATCGGGATCACCCACAGCCAACCACCATCCTCTCGTGCCTCCTTCGTTTTCCATCGCTGCCCAACCACAGCAAAGCGTGTCTAGATCCCCTCCCTCTCGAGCACTTCCATGGAGCCAAGCTCCCGTGCCTCCCGTTTGTCCTTGCCCGTGCCCCTCGTCCTCTTTTCCCACCTTTTCTCTCTCTAACCTCTCTGTCTCTCTCACCCCGTTCAAGCAGGAGAGCCACCACCCTCGACCCGTCTCTGTCTGGCCGAGAACGAGCAGTAGCTCGCCGGAGTTGAGCTCCACCGGATCCGCCTCCCTCTGCCCGTTGCTGGCGCTCGTGTCACCGTCAGCCACCCGTTGTTGGAGTTCCTCGCTGGCTCTCACGCCAACCTGCCGGAACCAAGGCATCGACCACCACCACCAGGAGCTGGCCATTGCTTCCCTGCCAAGGACCTCGGTCCGCCTCCTCCGGCCACCTCCCCGTTGCGCCTTCCGCCTGGATCCGTTGCGCCGCCGCGGTCCCCCGTCGTCGTCGTTCCTCCAGCACCAGCCGCGCCGTTCACCTCCTGCCGCGTCCACTCTGTCCCCTACCTCGTGTCTCCTCCCGAGCAGGAGCTCCCATGGCTGCCGCCGCCCTCGTGGCTACCCCGCAGGAGCTCCCCACCGCCGGATCGGGTCGCCTCCTCCCGGATCCTGCTGCTCGCCGGAGTCCTCAGCGCCGTCGATGCTCTTCTTCCTGTCGAGAAGAGGAGGACGACGCCTCTACCTCAAGTCATTCGAGCAACCGCATTGACCCTTCCCCGATCGAACCAATACAGGCCGGCCCAGCGCGCCTCCTCCCGTGCCAGATCGCAGCCCAACCGGTCCACCTCACCACCCAATGGGCCTTGGCCCATGGTGAGCGCCCCAACACCCCTCCTTTGTTTTCCCTCCTATTGGGCCAGTTAGATTTGGCATGCTTCTGTTTTTTCCCCTTTCAGCGATTTTCCTTTTTTATCCAAAGGCTGCAGTTTTACAGGAAGGTCCCTTAACTCCATGCATATTAAAACTCGCAAACCGTGCATCATACGAAAAAACTTTATATATGAAAAATGCTTAGAATTATGTGTAGATTAATAGTATGCCACTTTCCTGCATGTTAAAAATGTTTAAATTAAACGTTTGCTTTGATTTGCCTATTGCCATGTTAAAATGTTTTAATTCATAACTAAATAACCGTAGCTCCAAACCTAACCAACTTTATAAGTAAATGGGATTGAAAAATGCCTAGTTTAACATGGTGGCATTACTTTGCATGTTAAACAACTCTAAAATATGGTTTATAGCAGAACAGTACCAAACCTAAAATATGCACATGAGGATTCTTCCGGAATTGTTGTTCGTTGTTTCCGGCCTCATTTAAACTTGCCTAGATAGGTAGTTTTCTTGTGCTTCACCCCTTGCCATGTTAATCAACATTTATTATTGTTGGGAACATAAACGAGAGGAACTAAATAATTAACGTGGTGTTTCGTCAATATGCAACGGAGTTGCATATTGAGCTCCACTTTATTTGTAGGATTGTTTGTGCACTTTGCAATGCCATGAATCATTAAACCGGACATGCATCATACTTAGTTGTGCATCATGCCATGATTATGTGATGGTTGTTTACCATGTTGTTTGCTTCTTTCCGGGTTGCTTCTCGCGTTAGCTTCGGTTTCCTTCCGAAGTTGTGAAGATTTGTTCAACTACGTCCGTCTGCCTTCTTCATGGACTCGTTCTTCTTCCTTGCGGGATCTCAGGCAAGATGACCATACCCTCAAAATCACTACTATCTTTGCTTTCTAGTTGTTCGCTCTATTGCTGTGCCGCGATACCTACCACTTGCTATATCATGCCTCCCATATTGCCATGTCTAGCCTCTAACCCACCTTTCCTAGCAAACCGTTGTTTGGCTATGTTACCGCTTTGCTCGTCCCCTCTTATAGCATTGTTAGTTGCAGGTGAAGATGAAGTTTGTTCCATGTTTGGAACATGGATATGTTGGGATAACGCAATATCTCTTATTTAATTAATGCATCTATATATTTTGTAAAGGGTGGAAGGCTCGTCCTTATGCTTGGTGTTTTGTTCCACTCTTGCCGCTCTAGTTTCCGTCATACCGGTGCTATGTTCCTTGATTTTGCGTTCCTTACATGGTTGGGTGTTATGGGGACCCCTTGACAATTTGCTTTGAATAAAACTCCTCCAGCAAGGCCCAACCTTGGTTTTACCATTTGCCTCACCACCACCTACCCTTCCCTCGGGTCGGCCAACCCAAGGGTCATCTTTATTTTAAGCCCCCCCCCCCCCGGGCCAGTGCTTGTCTAAGTGTTGGTCCAAACCGGGTAGACTTCGGGGCCACCTCGGGGAAACTTGAGGTTTGGTTTTACTCATAGGATGTCTCCTTCGGTGTTTCCCTGAGAACAAGATATGTGCAGCTCCTATCGGGATGTCGGCGCATCGGGCGGTCTTGCTGGTCTTGTTTTACCATTGTCGAAATGTCTTGTAACTGGGATTCCGAGTCTGATCGGGTCTTCCTAGGAGAAGGAATATCCTCTATTGACCGTGAGAGCTTGTGATGGGCTAAGTTGGGACACCCCTGCAGGGCTTTGAACTATCAAAAGCCGTGCCCGTGATTATGGGAAGATGGGAATTTGTTAATATCCCGTTGTAGAGAACTTGGCACTTAATTAAAATGCATCTACCGCGTGTGTAGCCGTGATGGTCTCTTTCCAGCGGAGTCTGGGAAGTGAACACGGTTTTGCTGTTATGCTTGAACGTAAGTAGTTCAGGATCACTTCTTGATCATTATAGCTTCTCGACCGTGCTTTGCTTCTCTTCTCGCTCTCATTTGCGTAAGTTAGCCACCATATATGTTAGTGCTTGCTGTAGCTCCACCTCACTACCCTTTCCTACCCATAAGCTTAAATATTCTTGATCTCGCGGGTGTGAGATTGCTGAGTCCATGTGGCTCACAGATACTTCCAAACAGTTGCAGGTGCCGATGATACCAGTACAGATGACGCAACCGAGCTCAAGTGGGAGCTCGATGAAGTTCGTGTTCATTGTGTTTTTTGTTTCCATTTAATCAGTAGTGGAGCCCAGTTGGGACGATCGGGGATCTTTTGCATTTGGGGTTGTCTTTATTTTGGTTCCGTAGTCGGACCTTGATTGTATTCTGGATGATGTAATGCTATATTTATGTATTGTGTAAAGTGGTAATTGTAAGCCAACTCTTTATCCCTTTCTTATTCAGTACATGGGATGTGTAAAGATTACCCCTCTTGCACATGCCTACTATGCGGCTATGCCTCTAAGTCGTGCTCTGACACGTGGGAGATATAGCCGCATCGTGGGTGTTACATTGGGTTCAACACTCTTACTTATCGAAGGGACTACGATAGATCCCCTATAATTGTGGGTCATCCGTTTGTCCTCCTGTCGAGTGGTAGGTGCGACATATGCCAACGGGTGGCTTATCATTGTGGGAACTAGTAAGACGTCGCCGGTGCCTGGAAGCAGGATGAGGCGAAGACATGCACGCCGGCAAATCTTTCCCAGCTTCGGGGCTCTCCGTGGAGATAACACCCCTACTTCTGCTCTGCGGGGTCTCCGCATGATCACTAGATGAACAAGTAGCTACACGATGCTCCTTGAGCTGTTTTGTGAGGAGAAGAAGTAGAGCACGGCTAGCCCTCCTCCCCTCTCTATGTGGTGTCTAGAACTAGCTTGGATCAACCCTTTGCATGGGTGTCCCGGGGGGTTTATATAGGCCTACCCCCCGGGGGTACAATGGTAATCCGGCTGGGCGTGGGGCCCAGCCGTCTGTGGCTACACTCACCGGCTTCTGCGCCGGCTGCTGGGGCCCGCCGGCTGGTGGGTCCCGCCGGCTGCCGGCTCCTTGGTCGACAGGCAGGCCCCACTGTCCAGGGCCTTATCGCCGGCTAGTTACTGTTGCTTAATCCTGGTGACGAGGGCTTCGCCGAGGTGGGCGTGGCTACAGTGCCGCCGTCCGGCGGGTGATCGCTGTAGCCTCACCATGTCTTGTCTCCTTAATGGAGCGTCTCCTTCGAGGGAGGTGGCAAGCCGGCTGTGGAGAGCCGGCTCTGTCTTGGGCCGACTGGGGGAGGCCTGGCCGCCTTCGGGTGTCTCTCTGCCTGAAGGGGCCCACCGCCCGTGGGTCACACTGGCAGCCCGTCATGGATGACATCAGGGTCAACGTGGCAACAGTGCCGCACCGGACGGGTCATGGCCATCCGTACGGCGCACTGTGTCAAGCGTGCTCCGGGATTCGGGGGTGGCAGGCTTTACTGTAGCCACGCCCCGTCACATCGCCGTTATGTGGATGCAGACTTCGAGGGTACGATCCTGACCGCTTTGTGGGTGCCGGCTTCTTGGAGTCGGCCTTCTCGCGGCCGGCTTCTCGGAGCCGGCCCTCCCGCGGCTTTCTTCATGAGGGCTAAAGTCGGGTCGCCTTCCGATAGCCGGCCTGGGAGATAGCCGGCAGGGGGAAGGCGGCCCCATGTCTTGGATTCTTGAGGGCCGGATTGGCTCGTAATTTTTTCAGAAGGGCCAGGGGGAGCCGGCTAGGCTACCCGTGGTCATTTACTCCGACAGTAGTCCCCGAAGCTGATCGAGCTTCGAGTCTGACAAAGGGACGAGAAGCTTGGTCAGCTTCCTATCCTGAGGGGCCGGCTTTGCTTGTGCGCGCCGCCTTCGTAAAGCCCCGTTTCTCGTAGGCGGGAATGCGGGTCGGCTTGCGAGCTGACCGCACGCCATCCTGCGGGCCACGTGGCAAGGAAATCCTGCCAGCGCACGCGCATGACGGGACGCCGCCGCAGGCCCGGGCCCGCCACTCCTAGGCCTCGGCCCGAGCGCGGATCTTCTGCGGCCCACGCGGACCGCTCGCCTTCCCGCGGTGGTTTTATTACGCCATCAGGGCGCAATAATCGCGGGATGTGGGGGAGTGGGCGAAGTTGATCCCCACGTTCCCCCATGCCACGCCTTCGCGGCTTCGCCACGCAGGTCTATAAGTAGGGGGAGGAGGGGGAGCGGCAGAGGCTCGCACGCTCTCCCTCGCTCGGCCCCTTCTCGCCTTCCTTCTTCTTCTTTCCGCCACCGCAGCAACCCATTGCCGCGCCGTTCCGCCGTTGGACCTCTCGGCTCCTTTGGTCCTGCCGTAGCGGGGTCGTGCGCATCTCCGCCGTCGCATCGTCTTGCTCCTTGCCGCGTCGCTCCCATGGCGCTGTCGAGCTCGTGGGATGGCTCCAACGTCCACGAGGACCATGTCGAGTTCCTCCGTCGAACGCGGCGCCTGCCGGGCGAGAACTTCATGCGGGTTCGTCAAGCGTCGGCGAGGGAGATTTCGCCGGCACCAGAGGAGGGCGAGCGGGTGATCTTCCGCTCGCACTGCCTGCGCGGCTTCGGCCTCCTGGCGAGCGTATTCCTTCGAGCCTTCCTTGAATTCTACCAGCTCCAGCCGCATCACCTCACGCCCAACGCGGTGATGCTGCTGTCGGCTTTCGTCACCCTGTGCGAGGGCTTTCTTGGGGTTCTCCCCACGCTCGAGCTCTGGGGAGAATTCTTCCAAAGCAAGCTCGGCACCGTCGTCGCGGGCGTGCCCGCCCCCTGCGGAGCTTTCATTGCCATGAGGCGGACGGGCGAGAACAATCCGTTCCCGCCCATCCCGCTGATCCAGTCGGTGAATCTATGGCAGAAGTCCTACTTTTACGTGAAGAACGTCGCCTCGCAAGGCGACTACGTCAACCTGCCGGCTTACGTAGCCGGCCCGCCGGCTGGGAGGCAACCTTCGTGGAGCTACCGGGCCAGGTCGCTGTCTCAGGCCGGGAACGCAGCCGTCTCCCGGCTCCAGGTGATGATCCAGTCGGAGGGCCTGACTGGAGCCGACTTGGTGGCTTCTTTCGTGGAGCGCCGGGTACTTCCGCTCCAAGGCCGGCCTCACATGATTTGCCAGATGAGCGGCCGCTTCGACCCGTGCCGGCTGAGCACCAGGGAGATGCCTCATGCAGAGGTGTCTTACATGGTGAACTACATCTCCAACTGCAAGCTCGCCGAGGATTGGCGATACGGCAAGGAGCCGTATTCTCGCGCCAACCCTCCGCCTGCCGTAAGTTTTTCTTCTTTTCTTCCTTTTTGTAGCCGGCCTCGTGATAGCCGACCGTCGATCAGTTGGTTTTCCCTTAGCAGAACCCTCTTCTTCCGCCGACGGCCGGGGCCGCAGGGGTAGAGCGCCAGCTCCTCCCCGACCGCACGGTGGACGACGCCAACGATCCGGACCTGGGAGCGGCCACCAAGGAAGACGCCATCGTGGGGGAAGGCGACGAGGCAGGAGGCACGGGGCCCGGAGCCGGCTTCAAGGACTGGCCGGACGACGACGAGGTCGAAGCCGCCCCGCACCGCCATCCAGCACTTGATCATCAAGGCGCTGGCCCATCTGCCGCGTCGGCTGCCCGTGGCGGCGCGCAGAAGCGCCGGGCCGTGTCGACCTTCTTCGGCAGCCGGCCGAAAAAATCCATGGCTTCCACGGTGGCGACCAAGTGGGATGAGGCGGCCGTGAAGGCGGCCCGCTTCCGCAAGGCGGTGAAACAGCCGCAGGCGATCTCGGCGTAAGTCGTCAAATGTCTTGTATATATATATTTTTTTGTTGTCCTTTTCGATTGAAGCTCTTCTGAACCTTTCTTTGCTCACCGGGCAGGGCACCGCTTTCCCTTGAGCGAGGTCCTGGCGGCTTCGTAGTCGGGCCGACTAGAGGGTCCTCCGGCTCCCGTTGCGTGGATCCCCACACCGACCTTAGGGAGGCCACGGAGCGGAACGTACGGGAGGCGCGGGAGGAGCGGGAGGCGGCGGAGCGAAGGACCGCCCAGGCAAGCGAAGGAGCAGGCCGATGCAGCGGCCAAGGCCCGGGCGGAGGCCGCAGCAGCGGAGACGGAGGCGGAGGCCTCGCACAACCAGCCTCCGATGCTCGTCGTTCCCCTCCGCGCCGTGGCCCCCGACATCCCCGTGCCTCCGTCGGAGGAGGTCGACCAAGACCCGCCGGTGGTGGAGAGGAGGGAGGACCACGTGGTCTTCATGGAGGGGGCGCCGCGGACGGCGCTGACTGGGGCGGGCCAAAGCGGCCAATCAGCCGCGGCGCTAGAGCAGCCGGCCGGGGGCGAGCCGGAGGCAAGGGCCGGCCTCGAGGTGCAGCCGGCATTGCGCCGGCGTGCAGGGGGAGGCACCTCCGCACCGGAGCCGCACCGAGCTGCGGGCTCCAGCCAAACGGCAGAGGCCCTGGAGGCGGCCAGCGTCAGCACGTCCGAGTGGACTCCCAGCGGGGGGACGGGTGAGCTGAATGCGGCGGCCTAGGAGGTCCGGAACTGGCTTCAAGCCCAAGCCGCCTCGCTGCAGTGATACACCCAAGAGTTCCTTGCGACACGGGCTGTCATCCGGGTGAATCTTCTGGCCTTGATTGTTTTGCTCTTTTGATTTCTTCCGTGGGGGTGCGTCAGTGCACCCACTGGGTGTAGTCCCCGAGTTCCGAGTCGGCTGCTGCGCAGGCGGCTTGGAACTTACTAGGTCCTGACAACTATCTTATTCTCGCTTCCTGTCTGATCTTCCAGGAGTATCATAACCTCCGCGCTGCCGCATTCAACTCCCAGGCTCAGGAGCTGGGCCGGAGAACCGAAGACCTGACCAGCAGCCGGAGTGCGTGCTTTGTTTCGTTCATCTCCTGTGGGGGCGCGTTAGCGCACCCACTGGGTGTAGTCCCCGAGATTCGGGCCGACTGCTGAGAAGTCGGGTCGGATCTTCCTTGGCGACTTCTTCCTTATTGATTTTCCTTTGTCTTCATGCTTGCAGGGGCCAATGCCAACTTGAGGGGGCAGCTCAGCGGGGCCCAGGCCTCCCTTCGCGCCAAGGAAGCCGAGTACAACACCTTGGTCCTGGAGCATGACCGCCTAGCCAAGAAGTTGGCCGACCAGGAGGAGAGCCACAAGGCGGCCCTGAAGAAGGCGCAAGACAGCGAGGATGCCCTGAAGGCCGAGTTCGAGACCGAAGCGGTGGGCTGGGCTGAGGCGAAGCAAGCGCTGAGCGAGGGCTTCGGTCGTATTGAGGATCTGATCGACGGTAAGCCGCCTTCCTCACTCCTTGCTTGCCCCTCGCCCCCTGATTTGTGTTCTGATTTGTGCTGCTTTTTGTTCTCTGTGCAGACTACTTTCCCGGCTACTCCGTCTTCGCCACCCAAACCATCGAGGCCCATCGCGAGGTGCGCCGGCAGGCGGGGGCTGAAATCGCACCAGACGCTTGAGGAGCAACTCTTGGCGGTCCAAGCCCAGCTGCAGCCGGCTCACCGTATGCTCCGCCGCCTCCAGCGCGCCGGGGCACAGGTGTTGGCCGCCCTCTGGCCAAGCGAGACGATTCCCCGCACCCCGAGTCAGACTGCCGACTGGCTGGAGGTTGCGGTTGGCCGCTTCGAAGCCTGGAAGGCATCGGCAACCCGGCTTGGAGCTGGGCGGGCGCTGGAGTTCGTCCGAGCCTGGTATCCGGGGCTGAACCTGGACCAGCTGCACGCCTGGCGGCTGGAGGCCGACGAGGAGATGGAGGAGGTGCGGCCGGCTATCGCTCAGCGCGCTTCGACGATCGCCGAGTGCACTGACATCAGCGTCTTCGCTCCTGAAATTAATGACGACGGTGTTGCCCAGCCGGAGGAGTGGTTCGGGCTGGACCCGGCAGCGGGTGAGGCCTCGGCGGAGGAGATCGCCTCCAGCGATGAAGGCGAAGACGACGAAGGAGAGGAGGGCGAAGACGTTGAGCCGGCCGGTGAGGCGGCCAGCCAGCCTCAGCCTGACCGTGCTTCCAGCAACGAGGCGCTTGCTAGCGCGCCCTCTGCGGGAGGCGGTGATCATGCCAAGGTTCGCCAGTTGACCACTCCTCCAGCCGGCACTGCCGTCTCCACCGACCTGCCCGACTCGCCAGTCGCTCCCCTGGCTTAATCTGCCGTCCTTTCTTTTCCTGCTTGTTACCCTTTGAACAATTTTTATTAAACTTGCGTAGTTCCACCCACTGGGGGTGTATTCGGATTATGTTGAATGCTGGCCTTTTGAAGGTCTTTTCTGTAAATATGATCGTGTGCGTGTTTGGTTTCCATTCGTGTATGCTTTTTATCCTTTGCCGCCTTCCCCTTTTGGGAAGGCAAGTACTCGAGCTTTCTTAGATTGAAGCGAGGCGAATGGAAGCCGGCCGGCCGGCTACTCTAGTAGTCGGTCGGTGGTGGGAGAAAAACCGGCTTTTGTTATATTAGTCCGTTAGTCCCTAGCCATTTTTCGTGTGGGCGTCCTTTCCTGCCTTTAACTCTTGCAATCCGGACAGCCGGTTCTTCGAACTGCGACTTTTGGCAAGAGAAGGCTTGGGTGTCGGCACACTACTTGTCTGGCCGCGGGTAGGACTTTTAATATAACTCTAGGCGGCCAGTCCCCAGGCTGACTAGTCGTACCCGGTGCCGGACCAAAAAAGTGAATGTAATGACAAGGTCATAAGCATGATATTCTTCATTCATAGATAAAAGATGGCAGTCCCCGAGCTCTCCTCGGGGGGCCTATTGTCTCGTACTTAGTACAAAAGTTAGCGTGATACATACTGCGTTTCAACTGTAAAATCTTAGGAGGAGTTTGGCGTTCCATGGTCGTTCCGACTCCTTGCCGGAGTCGTCTCTCTTTCGTGCCTTCGGCTTCTGCGCGTCGATCAGGTAGTAGGAGTCGTTGCCTAAAGCTTTGCTGATGACGAAGGGGCCCTCCCAAGGGGCGAGAGCTTGTGCTGGCCGGCTGTTCACTGGATCAGCCGGAGCACAAGATCGCCCTCTTGGAAGGATCTTGGCTTGACCTTCCGGCTGTGGTAGCGGCGCAGGCCCTGCTGATAGATGGAGGACCGGCTGAGGGCTAACAGCCGGCCTTCTTCCAGTAGGTCGACGCCGTCTTCTCGTGCTTCCTTGGCCTCCGCCTCCGTGTACATGGTTACCCGAGGCGAGTCGAACTCGATGTCAGTTGGGATGACCGCCTCGGCACCATACACAAGGAAGAAAGGAGTGAAGCCGGTTGACTTGTTTGGGGTAGTGCGCAGACTCCAGATGATGGCTGGCAGCTCATCGAGCCAACAGCCGGCTGAACGCTCCAGTGGTACGACCAGTCGGGGCTTGATGCTGGAAAGGATGAGGCAGTTGGCTCGCTCGACCTGGCCGTTTGACTGCGGGTGGGCAACGGACACTAAGTCCAACCGGATGCCTTGCATCGCGCAGAAACGTGCCAAGGCTCCCTTGGCGAAATTCGTGCCATTGTCGGTGATGATGCTGTGTGGCATGCCGTACCGAGTTGTTATTTCTGCGATAAATGTCACGGCAGTCGGCCCATTCAGCTTCTTGATCGGCTTTGCCTCAATCCATTTGGTGAATTTGTCCACAGCGACAAGCAGATGTGTCATGCCGCCGCGCGCCGTCTTGAATGGGCCCACCATGTCCAGTCCCCAAACGGCGAAGGGCCAAGTGAGGGGAATGGTCTTGAGTGCTGAAGCCGGCATGTGTTGCTTGGAGCTGAAGAGTTAGCACCCTTTGCAATGTTTAACTAACTCCTTGGCGTCATCCAAAGCAGTCGGCCAAAAGAAACCATGGCGGAAAGCTTTGGCGACGAGTGATCTCGAGGCCACATGGTGGCCGCATTCTCCTTGGTGGATGTCTCTGAGGATTGCAATGCCCTTCTCTTGCTCGACGCATCGCTGGAGGACTCTAGTGACACTGTGCTTGACGAGCTCTCTGTTGACGATTGTGTATGCTCCGGCTCGGCGTTGGACTTGTCTTGCCTCTGTTTCGTCAGCCGGCAGATCTTGGTTTATTATGAAGTTTAGGATGGACTGAGCCCATGATGGAGCTGCGACTTCTTCTATTGCCAACACGGCTACTGCGACCATGGCGGGCGGACTGGGTGGTGAAATGCTGGAGTCGGCCGCCGCCTGCTGTGTTGGTGCAGCCTTCGGGCGGACTACCGCAGTCCTCGAGCCGGGTGTGGCAGTCCCCGGGTCGGGTGTAACTACGGAAGTCCCCGAGCCGCCTGCTGATGTCCCCGGGACGACTATCGAAGTTCCTTGGTCACCCACTTGGTTCTTCGAGCTGGACCCGGCTGTATCGGGGTCAGGCGGCACGAAGATGGAATCGGACTCTGGAGACGGCTTGATAGACGGCTTGAGGAGGCGTTGTAGAGAGATACCGGTTGGTATTGCTTGCCGAGTGGAGCCTATTCGAGCCAGAGCATCAGCTGGCTCGTTGTCGGCTCGCGGTACGTGGAGGAACTCGCATCCTTCAAAGTACCCACTGATCTGCTGAACGAGGAAGCAGTAGCTTGCCATATTTGCGTCCTTGGCATCCCAGTCACCGGATGATTGCTGGACCACCAAGTCCGAGTCGCCATAACATAGGATCCAGCGAATGCCGAGCTCTTTGGCAAGCCGGAGCCCGTGTATGAGCGCCTCGTACTTGGCCACGTTGTTGGAGGCGGCAAAGTGAATTTGCAGCGTGTATCTGAGCTTGTCGCCTTTGGGAGAGGTGAGGATGACGTCGGCTCCCAAGCCGGTGCGCATCTTGGACCCCGAAGTGCATGCGCCAATGAGTGGAGTCGGGAGCTGGCGGCAGGTACTGGGTCTCGGCCCAGTCGATGAGGAAGTCGGCCAATGCTTGGGACTTGATGGCGGTGCGAGGCTGGTAGAAAATCGTGTACGGGGCCAGCTCGATGGCCCATTTCGCCACCCGGTCGGATGCATCCCGGCTGCCTATGATCTCGGCCAGCGGGGCGGTGCATACAACCATGATGGGATGCTCTTGGAAGTAGGGCTTCAGCTTCTTGGCGGCGAAGTACACGCCGTAGCACATCTTCTGGTAGTGCGGGTAGTTCTTCTTCGAGGTAGACAGCACCTCGCTCAAGTAGTACACCGGCCTCTGGACCGGCTAGGCTCGGCCCTCTTCTGGGCGTTGGACTACGATGACGGTGCTGACCACCCGGCTAGGAACAGCCATGAACCTGGCCAGGGTAGGTCGGCCAAGCAATGCATGGTAGGGGCTCTCCAGGTCCACCACTTCAAACCAGATCGCCTCCCGGCGGAAATGCTCCTTGTCCCCAAAGAGTACATCAATCTTGATCTTGCCAATGGGGGCGTAGGACAGGCTGGGTATGATGCCATGGAACACAGTCCGAGTAGGCACAAGTTGCTTCGTCTTGACATTTAGCTTCTCCAGGGTGTCATGGTACAGGATGTTGATGCTGCTCCCGCCGTCTATCAGCACGCGGGAGAAACGGGCGGCGCGTCTGTCCGTTGCAAGGGTGGCATCCAGAACCAACGCATAAGAGCCAGGAGATGGCATCACCTCTGGGTGGTCGGCCCGGCTCCAGCTGATAGGTTTTTCTGACCAGTGCATGTGCTCGGCAGGGTTGGCAGCGACCATGCTGACCTCCTGGTGCTCTCGGCGTCTGCCGCGCCGGTCTTCGGGCTGGCTTGTAAAGACGACATAAGCGGCATGCTCGTCGGGGAACTCATCGTGCACGCCTCCGACTGCAGGACGAGCGGTCGGCGGCTGCGGAGCCGGAGGCGGCGGACCGGCAGGCGAAGGCGGCGCGAGCCCTTCGCCTTTAGAGATTCGGGTGAGCCAGTGGCACTTCCGGGTTGTGTGGTTGGACGGCTTCGCGCCGCTGTGGAACTTGCATGGGGCGTCGAGAGTTTGCTCATAGGAGAAGGCCGGCTGCCACGCCGGCTTGCCGCCCCTCTGCTTCTTGGGTGCAGGCCGCCCTTTGGGCTGCTCGGCTTCGACTGTGGCCACCTGCCGACTGGTGGAGGGCGGCACGGGGCGCTTGCGCTTGTGGTCGTTCTGGTGTGGGCGTCTGCCGGAGTCCCCAGCCGGCGTCTTGGGCGCCGGGTTGAGTACTTTCCCGGACGCATCTACCCGGAGCTCGATCTTCATTGAGGAGTCGGCGGTGGCGTACTTGTCTCCTATGTCCAGTAGCTCGTCGAGGGTAGTCGGCTCGTCACTGAGAAGCTTGTGCTTGAGGAGGGTGCCTTCTCGGCACCTGGAAGTGAAGTATTCTATGGCTTGCACCTCGTGCACCCCTTCGCAAGAGTTGCAGAGCTCGGCCGAACGCGTGAGGTAGTCGCGAGTGGACTCGGTGGGGCCTTGTACACACAAGGAGAGCTGTCTGGGCTTGGGAGCCCGCTTGTAGGTGCTGGTGAAGTTGTGGACGAAGGCTTCTGTGAAGTCTAGCCAACTATTGATGCTGTATGGCTTGAGGCTGTTGAGCCAGCTCCGCGCCGTGCCTTGCAGCATGAGGGGAACGTACTTCACGGCAACACGTCTGTTGCCGTTTGCTATGCTAACCGCCGTGGAGTTGTTGATCAACCAATCTTCCGGCTTCACGGAGCCGTTGTACTTGGGCGTGTCTCTTGGGAGTGAGAACCCTTTGGGGAAAGGCTTGTCGCGGATGCCGGGGCCGAAGCAAGGCGGGCCGACATCATCTTCTTCTTCCAGCGCCAGGGATCGCGCTAGGCGGTCGATCCGATGGCGGGCGTCGTTCTCGCCGGCTCCTTCGCGGCGGCCTAGTCGGCCGCTGAGAGTCGGATGCGCAATAGGCGGTGGGGTGGGATATCTCTCCCCACGGGGCTGAGGTGGAGGCGGGTTGCCCCGCCACTCCACGGCCCGGGGATGGCCTTCTGCGTCTCGCTCGATGGAGATTCGGGTTCAGCTTCGGCTGGCAGCCGGCTCTTTCTCGTGCCGCGCGTGGGTTTTACCCGCAGTCGGTGTCCGGGACATCGCGCCATGATCTCGGCGCGGGGGAGGGCTTTCCATGCGGGCGTCGGCTTCGTGCCGCTGCGCGGCCGCATCGATTAGCTGCTGGATGCGTCTGGTTATGTGGGGGAGTTATTCGGCCCCCAATCTGTCTAGCTCGTCTACGGCTGCCTGGGCGGCACGCAGGTTCTCGAGTGGAGTGGCGTGGACTGGGCGGTCAACTCCTAGCGTGTCGGCGACGACAGCGCCGCGCTGTCTGACAACGCCGGCCCAGCTGGGCCCGCCTAGGGGCGGCGTGCCAAAGGCGGCGCGGTCGGCTTCGTGCCGGTGGGCCTCAGTGAGGCGTCTCATGGAAGCCAACTTCCGTCCCTCCGCGAGGAGGGCGAGGCGGCAAGCCCCCAGTGCTTCGGCATCGGCATCGGCCGGGAGGGGGATGGTCAAGTCGTGGACCGCCGTATGCGGGGCGTCGTGGGCGCTCTCGTCAGAAGCGTCGGCATGGCTGATGACCATCACCTCGGTGGTGATAGCGTCGCAGCCATCGGCCCGGGGAAGCGGGTCGTTGTAGATCGTGACGTCGGTGGGGAAAGTGTCGAGTGAGGCCATGTCGGAGTCGACAGGCATCGGATCGGTGGAGCCAACCGACTCCAAGTCCATAGCAGGCTCGCCGGAGACATGGAGCTGGCCGAGGAGGTTGACGAGGTGTTCGGTGCCCACGTCAGAGGCGAGCTCGTCGGAGATGAGGGTCTTGTCAAGGAGATTGGCGAGGCCGCTCGCTGCGCAGACGTTGGTGACGACTTGCAGCGCGTCGTGGCAAGCGCCATCGGGCATGCCGGGCTGGCTACGCTCGTTGGGGAGGTAGAGGGTTCCCGTCCAGAACATGTCTCCAGGCGACGGTGCACCTGGCCCCACGGTGGGCGCCAAATGTCGGGTGGTAGGTGCGACATATGCCAATGGGTGGCTTATCATTGTGGGAACCAGTAAGACGTCGCCGGTGCCTGGAAGCGGGATGAGGCGAAGACATGCACGCCGGCGAATCTTACCCAGCTTCGGGGCTCTCCGTGGAGATAACACCCCTACTGCTGCTCTGCGGGGTCTACGCATGATCACTAGATGAACAAGTAGCTACACGATGCTCCTTGAGCTGTTTTGTGAGGAGAAGAAGTAGAGCACGGCTAGCCCTCCTCCCCTCTCTATGTGGTGTCTAGAACTAGCTTGGATCAACCCTTTGCATGGGTGTCCCGGGGGGTTTATATAGGCCTACCCCCCGGGGGTACAATGATAATCTGGCTGGGCGTGGGGCCCAGCCGTCTGTGGCGACACTCGCCGGCTTCTGCGCCGGCTGGTGGGTCCCGCCGGCTGCCGGATCCTTGGTCGACAGGAAGGCCCCACTGTCGAGGGCCTTGTCGGTGGCTGGTTACTGTTGCTCAATCCTGGTGACGAGGTCTTCGCCGAGGTGGGCGTGGCTACAGTGCCGCCGTCCGGCAGGTGATCGTTGTAGACTCACCGCGTCTTGTCTCCTTAATGGGGCGTCTCCTTCGAGGGAGGTTGCAAGCCGGCTGTGGAGAGCCGGCTCTGTCTTGGGCCGACTGCGGGAGGCCTAGCTGCCTTCGGGTGTCTCTCTGCCTGAAGGGGCCCACCGCCCGTGGGCCACACTGGCAGCCCGTCATGGATGACATCAGGGTCAATGTGGCAACAGTGCCGCGCCGGACGGGTCATGGCCATCCGTATGGCGCATTGTGCCAGGCGTGCTCCGGGATTCAGAGGTGGCAGGCTTTACTGTAGCCACGCCCCATCACATCGCCATTATGTGGATGCATACTTCGAGGGTACGATCCTGACCGCTTTGTGGGTGCCGGCTTCTTGGAGTCGGCCTTCTCGCGGCCGGCTTCTCGGAGCCGGCCTCCCGCGGCTTTCTTCATGAGGGCTAAAGTCGGGTCGCCTTCCGATAGCCGGCCTGGGAGACAGCCGGCAGGGGGAAGGCGGCCCCATGTCTTGGATTCTTGAGGGCCGGATCGGCTCGTAATTTTTTTAGAAGGGCCAGGGGGGCCGGCTAGGCTACCCGTGGTCATTTACTCTGACACCTCCGGACCTCGCGAGGATGACCGGGCCAGACAAGCATGGGCACCATCCTCGCCCTTCCGCGCTAGAGGGCGTGTGGCCGCTCCCTCCCTCTTCTTCTTCAACGCCAGCATCGGCCTAAAGGTGCATGGGAAGAACGTCAAGAAGCAGTGGCAGAAGCGGAAGCAAAATCAGGGAAAAGTGCTTACTAGTCCGTGGAGACGTAGCCCCTCGGCCTCGTCAGAAGCACGGAGCCCGGGGGCTTCACAGGCTATGGCGTCGGCGTGCGAATCCAAGGTGCAGATGAGGCCGCGGTAGCCGGCCCTACGGCAGCGCCAGTTGGCGTCAAGACAGGGGCGCCACCTCGAGAGACCAGCGCCGACCTGCTCTTCGTCGGGACCCTAGCCGGCGACTTTTTTGGGGGAATGCCCTTGCACCTCGTGGTGACTCCAGCGGGGGGCAGAGACTCCCTTACTGGATGGTGATCAGCGTCGTCATCGCCAGGGAAGGCACGAAGGAGATCAGTCATGCATGGAGGGGAAGTCTCCCATGCCCCCTCCCGGGTCGCCTCCGAGTCGGGCCTCTCTTCCTGCTAGACTCGCTCAAGGACACCAACACCGGGATCGTCAACACCGGGGCCTCAAAAGGCGCTGGTGGCATGAGCCCGCACCCATCAAAGACAGGCATGGCGGCGGCCACCTCCGTCCCATCTGGGTGGCGGTACAAGGGAAGACAGGTGTCCGGTGGATACCCTTGATCGTCCCTGACCAGGAGCTGGAGATCCACGCCTAGCTCCTCATCAAAAGGGGCACCTCGGCGCAGGCGGAGGTCGTCCTCCTCGTCCCCGAGCTTACACAAGGGGCGCGAGCATTCCTGTAGAGTGGCTATGCGCTGCGCTAGGAACTCCTTCACGTGCATGGCCCCCATCAGCTTCTCCGCCCTAGGGTCATCAGGCTTCAGGTCGGTGGTCATCTTCTCTACCATCTGCTTCGCCAGGGGGTCAGTGAGCTTCACGCGGAACCACCTGTCATGAGGCGAGGGCATCTCCGTTGGCAAAACCAACCAAGGGTGGGCGCACTTGGCGTCCATGAGGACCCACTTGCTCCTGAAGCCCTCGGCCTATTTCCTAGCCTTTGAGATTGCATTTGTCCCATTAGCCGTGATGAAGTGGGCGCACCCAAAGCAATGGCCTTCCTTGAGCCAGAGGTAGAAGAAGTAGCGAAGCAACACCATGGACGGTATCACCCCCACAAATGCTTCACAATAAAAGGCGAAAATCGATAAGAGGAGGACGGAGTTTGGATGGAGATGAAGGGCATGCAGCTTGTAGTGGCTGAGGACGGCGTAGAAGAAGTCGGAGATAGGGGGACCAGCCCTGCGATGATGCTATTCATGAAGAAAGGATAGAAGGTACCACCTGAGGTCCGTAGCGCGGTCTTCCCCCCTCATTGCTGCTTTTCGCCGTCATCAGGAGTGGGCGGCAAGGTTCTTCTCCGAAACATTGGGCGCGCTCAAGGTCGGTCGTACCTGGAAGGCGAGGGCTCCGCCTTTGCCTTGCCGGACGCCATCGGCTGCAGGCTCCGGGAGAAGTTCGTGCAGATCTAGAGTCTCTCAGGGCAAGTAGGAGAAAGGGGATCTGGACAAAGACGAAGGAAGGTAATGAAGGCTCTGCAGCATGCACTACCCTTTGTCAGATGAGGACAGTTGCCGAGGCAGCATGGAGACGTGGAGGCGCCCATGTCCCGTCAGTCGCCACGCGTCAATCCAGGACGCAGGCGCTTGGGCCCGCGGCACTACGCACGTGTCCTTTGGCTTCGCCTCGAAGCCAAGTTTGAGCGCGCCTTGAGCTCGGGGGCTACTGTCGGCGTCCTAGGAACGGGGGTACGCAGACTTGCCTTCCAGCGTCCCATGGCGTGGCTCCACCAGCGGCCTGGTATGGCCCATCTTCAGCAACAACCACTCAAGACACCCGCGAGGGGCCAAGCCTCGTGAGGCGGGCGACGGCAAGACCTCCCTGTGGGCAGCCTCACTAGGCTAGTTCCCAAGGAGCGGAGATATCTATGCAAGGGGCACCTCGCGAGGTTCATGTGATGTGAGCCATGACAACAAAGGCCATGTGGGCGCCAGTGGGCACAGTGTAATAGTTTCCTCTTTGGGGCTAAAGAGGCAGGCGCAGGTGAGGAGTCCTGAGGCATCAGGGGAAGCTTTCCTTATCGGTGCAACAAGACCAAGGCCAGCAGGACGGCAGGACGAAGGTCACCAAGGAGCCCACAATAGCGTCACCACCAGAGTCTTTGCCAGGCGAAGACCACCTTTTGTCAGGATAGCTTGTACTAGTTGTCCCCCTTCAAACTTGGCCGTTGTTGGATCCCTTCCCGCCAATCATTTGGGAAGAGGACCAGGGGCCTCTATAAATAGGTCTAGCCACCTCCATGGAAAGGGAGAGAAGAGGAAGGAGTCCATCGACACACACTAGCTCATCGAGCTCAAGAACACCTCCCCTCAGGAGGTAGTTCATCCCTAGCCCTGGAGGCAATCCACCACCACCACACTGGAGTAGGGTATTACACCACAACGATGGCCCGAACTAGTATAAACGTCTGTGTCCCATGTTCCTTGGGTTCGTGGAGCTAGGCCTTGAGATCGCCGTTCGAGCGAGTGGGCTAGAGAGAGAGAGAGAGAGAGAGAGTGAGAGAGTTCTTCGTGCTCACCCCAGTGTTTGAACCTCAAGGGTTTGCCGGAACCCATAATCCGACAGTCATGGCTCACGTCACATCAACCTCGCGAGGTGCCCCTTGCATAGATATCTCCGCTCCTCGGGAGCCAGTCTAGAGAGGCTACCCCTAAGGAGTTCTTGGTGTCGTCCACCTCGCGAGGCTTGGCCCCTTGCGAGGGTCTTGAATTGCTGCTGTTGAAGGTGGGTCGTACTAGGCCGTTGGTGGAGCCACGCTCTGGGCTGCAGGCAGGCAAGTCTGGGCACCCCCGGTCCCAGAACGCCAACAACAATCTGTTGCCTTTATTATTTTTCCATCACAAGTTTGTACAACGCTCAATTTTCTCTTACACTATATGATCCAACACATTTAGAAGCAATTTTTATTTCCTTATTGCACCAATGACAACTTACTTGAAGGATCTTACTCAATCCATAGGTAGGTATGGTAGACTCTAAAAACAAGATTTGGATTTAAGTGTTTTTGGATGCACTAGTAGTATCTCTACTTCGTGCGGAATTTTTGGCTAGCAAAGATAAGGGAAAGAACCACATGTTAAAGGATCTATGAAAATATAACTTCAATGTGAATATGAACAAGCATAAATCATTACGTTGTCTTCCTTGTCCAACGTCAACAATTTTGGCATATAATATTTTGATGAGGTCTCACAATCATAAAAGATATCCAAGGTAGTGTATTTTCTTGTGAATCTTCCCTGCCCATATTAATTCTTTCACGAATTGCATCATTGACCAATGCTATGTTTGTCAATCTCCAGTAAATTTTACCAGTTATACTTTTCCTTATGTGATGTCATTACTTACCATAAGATTAGCATATGCTTTTTTCATTATTATTTTTCTTTATTTTGATTGAAACATAAAAGTAAAGAAAGCAAAACTTGAACTAAACTTAAATATATATCCCGCACATGATTACAAAGATAGATAGATCACTGAGAAAAACACTCGAAAAGGATCGAACTAAACTTTTTACTCAACAAATTCAAAAGATAACTAAAGATCAAACTAAGATAAATAAGGGAAAACAGGTGGTGTGATACGATGCCAGGGCACCTCCCCCAAGCTTGGCACAAGCCAAGGGGAGTGCCCATACCTGATACTCAAGTCTCCTTTCGTGGTGAACAAGGTGATGGTGGTGGTGGTGATGTAGTAGCAGCGAGCTTATCTTTCAAGCTCAAAAGATACTCCAATCTATGGATGACGCTCCAGAGGGCAATGATGTGCTCTTGCAATACAATATTTTCACGAGTGAGATATTTGTTTTGAACATGAACCGTTTCCATGGTCCTAAAGGCTTCAATTTCAGTGGGGGTAAGATATTCATAGTATGGTTGAAGGATATCTTCTTCTTCCGTGGGCAAGGCTTGCTGTCGGAGTTATTGGCCATGGGTAGCCTCATCTGCCCCTCATGGCATTTGAAGACATCGGGGCCGACCGCACCCCTCAAGCCTCCAAGGTCGATTGCTACCTTCTTGTGGTCGGCTGGTCCAAGCGGCCGGCTGCGAGAGGGGCCGGCTACTAGCAGGCAGCCCCAGAGGAGACGGCTCCTAGAAGGCGGCCCCAAACATCCTCAAAGTCTGAGCCACCAAGAATGCAATGAAAAGAAGCGTGGCTACAGAGAAGCCTGCCACCCTCAAATCCAGGGCGGGTCGTGGCTACAGTGAGCCGTACCGGCGGGTGATCTCTCGCATGGCGCAACACTGTAGCCCTACCGCCCATGACATCACTCAAGACAGAAGGGGCCCAGCTCCCTTGATGGGCTGTCGGTATGGCCCGCAGGCGGCGGGTCCTACCAGCTTGTGGAAAGCCAGAAGGCGGCAAGCTCAGACAGCCGGCTAGGGGAGGGGTCGGCTTCTAGTAGGCGGCCCTGCCCTTCTTAAGAATTTATGCACCATCAGCTGGGAGAAATAGGGAATGGCTATAGTAAACAACTGCCACGCGGCGGGACTGTACCCACGCCTCCTCCTACAAAGCAAGCGTCATTAGAAACATTGCTACAGTGATGAGCCGCTAGCAGGGCCTGCAAGCGGCGGGCGCGGCCTGTCCGCTGACTACAAGACAGCCGGCGAGGCCCACCAGTCGGCGGGCCCCAACTGCCAGCGGAGAAGCCGACCACAAGAGACACTGATGGCCTGGGCCTACACCTGGCTAGTTTACCATTGTACCCCTAGGGGTAGGCCTATATAAGCCCCCTAGGGCACCCATGCAAAGGGTTCAGACTCGTAGAGAAACCCACAAACATAGAGAGGGAGTTAGAGCTAGCCTTGTTCTTCTTCCTCCTCTAGAGAAATAGCTCAAGGAGCATCTTGTAGCCACTCTTGTTGAGTTAGTGATCATGAGGAGACCCCACAGAGCAGGACTAGGGGTGTTATCTCCTAGGAGAGCCCCGAACCTGGGTAAGATTCATCGGCGTGCATGTCTTCGCCTCATCCCATTTCCTGGCACCGGCGACGTCTTATTAGCCCCTCCATGATAAGCCATCCTTTGGCATATGTCGCACGACACAACCAACATTTGGCTCCCACCATGGGGCTAGGTGCACTGTCGTCCGAAGATCCGTTCTGGATGGAACCCTCTTCCTCCCCAGCGAGCGTAGCCAGCCTGGCACGCTATACGGCATTTGCGTCGACGCACTGCATGGCGTGGAGGTCGCATGCGCAGTGAGCTGCCTCGCCAACTTTGTTGGCGAGGTCCGCCTTTCCGACGAGCATGTGTCCGATGCAGGCACCGATGGCCTCGAGAGCCGCCTCGTCAACCTCCTCGACCATCTCCACATCGCCAATGAGCCAGGCTTCGACTTGGAGTCGATCGGCTCCACCGACCCGATGCTCGTCGACTCCGACACGGCCTCCCTCGATGCTTTCCCCACCAACGTGGTGGTCATCGACGATCCGCTCCCATGCGCGGAGAGCAGCGGCAGCACCGTCGCGGAGGTGCTTGTCATCAGCCACAATGGGGGCTCCGGAGGAGCCGGCCAAGACCCATTGCAGGCGGCAATGCGGGATCTGTCCACGCCCATTGCCGCGGATGCGGACACCGAGACGCTGGAAGCCTGCCGCGTCTCGCTTGTGAAGAATGCCAAGAAGTTGGCTACCATGCGCCGCCTCTCCGAAGCTTTCCAGCGCGAAGTCGATCGTGCTGTCGGTGGCACGCCGACTGCTGCCGGGTCCAACCCAGCTGGGGCGGTCACGCAGCGAGGCGGAGCCATCGCCAGCATGTTTGGAGTGGACCGCCCGGTCTACGCCACACCCATGGAGAACATACGTGCTGCCCAGGCGGCAATACATGAGCTGGACCACCTGGAGGGCGACGAGAGTCGCTATATGACCAAGCGTGTTCACCAGCTTATTGATGCGGCTGCTGCCCAGCAAGAAGTCGGCTGTCACGCTGAAGAGCTTCACCAGTGGGTGGAGAACCCGCCCCCTCGCCAAGAGCATGGCGCGACCTCCCGGACGCTGACCGGTGTCCCCCGCGACAGACGAGACAAAGAGCTAGCTGCCAGTCGCAGCCGGACTCGCATCACCATCGAGCGCGACCAAGACGGCCGCCCTCGAGCAGTCGAACGACGGGACGATGATCTATTGCCGCCACCTCCTCAAAGGGAGAGGTGCACCTCCCCGCCGCTTGTTGATCATCCAACTCTTGGCGACTGGCTAGGCCGCCGAGGAGTCGGCGAGAACGATGCCCGCCACCGGATCGACCAGCTGGCTCGATCCCTGGCGCTGGAAGACGAAGACGCGATGGGTCAACCTTGTTTTGGCCCCCGCATCCGTGATGAGCCTTTTCCCAATGGGACACACCCAAGTACTACTGCTCCATAAAGCCGGAAGATTGGCTGGTGGATTATTCCACGACAGTCAGCATAGCAAATGGCAACAAGCGTGTTGCTGTGAAGTACATCCCGCTCATGCTCCAGGGCATAGCCCGGACATGGCTAAGCAGTCTCAAGCCATACAACGTCAACAGCTGGGTAGACTTCACCGAGGTGTTTATCCAACACTTCACCAGCACCTACAAGCGGCCTCCCAAGCCTCGTCAACTCTCGCTGTGTGTCCAAGGCCCCAACGAGTCCACCCGCGATTACCTGACACGGTGGGCAGAACTGCACAACTCCTACGAAGGAGTACATGAGGTCCAAGCTATCGAGTACTTCACCGTCCGGTGCCAAGAAGGCACCCTACTCAAGCACCAGCTTCTCTGCGATGAGCCGGTGACCCTCGATGAGCTGCTGATCATAAGAGATAAATACGCCACGGCCGGCTCCTCCATGTAGTCGGAGCTCCGGGTGGACACTTCTGGGAAGGTGCTCCCCTCGGCTCCTCGAACACCGGCTGGAGACAACAGTCGGTGCCAGCAGTCGAACGACAACAAGTGCAAAGCCCCCCAGCCGGCTTCCACCAGCCGCCAGGTGGCAACTATTGAATATCAACAACCCAAAGGGCAGCCACCTCCCAAGCGTCAGAAGGGTGGCAAGTCGACTTGGTTGCCCGCTTTATCCTTCGAGCAGACTCTCGATGCCCCCTGCAAGGTCCACAGCGGCGCGAAGCCGTCCAACTACCTGACTCAGAAGTGTCACTGGCTTGTCCGCATCGCCAAGGGAGAAGGACTGCCTCCTCCGCCTGCTGGCCCGTCGGCTCCGCCTCCTCAATAGTCGGCCACCCATCCAGCAGTCGGCCAAGTCCAAGATGATTACCCTGAAGAGCATGGCGCTTATGTTGTCTTCACCAGTATGGCTAGCGATAAGCACAGCCAACACCAGCTACACCGCGAAGTAAATGCGGTTGCGTCCACTGCTCCGCAGTTCATGCACTGGTCTGAAAAGCCCATCAGCTAGAGCCAGGCCGACCACCCAGAAGTGATGCCCCCTCCGGGTTCCTATGCCCTGGTTTTGGATGCCACCCTTGCAACAGAGAGGCGAGCTGCTCGTTTCTCCCGAATCCTGATAGATGGCGGCAGCAGCATCAACATCCTTTACCGGGACACCATGGAGAAGCCGAAGATCAAAGAGAAGCAGTTGCTACCCAGTCGGACTATGTTTCATGGCATTGTGCCCGGCTTTTCCTACTCACCAATCGACAAGATCAAGATAGATGTCCTCTTCGGAGACAAGGATCATTTCCGCCGCGAAGCCATTTGATTCGAGGTGGTTGACCTAGAGAGCCTGTACCATGTGCTCCTAGGCCGGCCGGCTCTAGCCAAATTCATGGTAGTGCCGCATTATGCCTACCTCAAGATGAAGATGCCAGGAACTAAGGCATTATCACAATTTGTGGCGACTATGAAAAGTCGTCCGCCTGCGCTGTGGCCAGTAGCCAGCTGCCGAGTCCCTCGTGATTGCGGCTGAGAAGAAGCTCCTGGACCGGGTGGTGGCCATGGCCGGCAAGCAGCCAGACATGTCCCTAGAAGCCCAAGAGTCGGAGACCCTGGGCTCTTTCAAGCCGACCAAAGAAACAAAGAAGATCCCATTCGACCCTGAGCACCCGAAGAGTTACGCTATCATAGGTGCAAACCTTGATAGCAAATAGGAAAGCGAGCTCGTCGATTTCCTCCGTGAGAACCAGGACATCTTTGCATGGTCCCCCAAAGACATGCCGGGTGTTCCGACGGATTTCGCCGAGCACAAGCTTCATGTAAGAGCAGATGCCAAACCAGTTAGACAGCCCCTTCGCCGACTGTCAGAGGAGAAGAGGAGAATTTTTGGAGAAGAGATCGCCCTCCTATTGGCAACCGGCTTCATCATGGAAGTTTTCTTCCTAGAATGGATTGCCAACCCAGTCCTTGTGCTGAAGAAGAACAACAAGTGGCGTGTGTGTATTGATTACACCAGTCTTAATAAAGCCTGCCCGAAGGATCCGTTTGCCTTTCCACGGATTGATCAAGTGATAGACTCCAGAGTCGGATGCGAGGTGTTGAGCTTCTTGGATGCCTACTTAGGTTATCATCAAATCAAGTTGAACCCGGCAGACCGCCTTCATCACACCATTCATAGCCTTTTGTTACCTGACGATGACGTTCGACTTGAGGAATGTCGGCGCCACCTTTCAGCATTGCATGTAGAAGTGCCTCCTCAAGCAACTCGGCAGGAACGCCCACGTCTATGTGGACGATATTCTAGTGAAGACGGAGAAGCGCGGTACCCTATTGGAAGATCTCAAGGAGACCTTTGAAAATATGCGCTGGTTCCAGATCAAGCTCAACCCAGAGAAATGCGTGTTCGGAGTACCATCCGGCCAGCTTCTTGGCTTTCTGGTCTCAGAACGCAACATTGAGTGCAACCCTGCAAAGATCAAAGCCATCGAGAGGATGGAAATACCCACCCAACTATGAGATGTCCAAAAATTCACCGGCTGCCTGGCATCCATTAGTTGCTTCCTCAGTCGGCTGGGCCAGAAGGCCCTTCCCCTTTACCAACTCCTAAAGAAAACCACTCATTTCGAGTGGAATGACAAGGCGGACGAGGCCTTTCTCCAGCTCAAGAAGATGCTGACTACGCCGCCTTTCCTGGCCGTGCCGACTGCTAAGGAGCCCATGCTCCTCTACATCGCCGCCACCAGCCAGGTGGTCAGCACGGTCATGGTAGTAGAACGCAAGGAAGACGGCAAGGTTCTGTCGATCCAGAGATCGGTATATTATTTGAGTGAAGTGCTGTCGAATTCCAAGTAGAACTACCCCACTACCAGAAGATGTGCTACGGCGTACACTTTACCGCCAAAAAGTTAAAGCCATATTTTCAAGAGCACCCTATCATGGTTGTCTACACTGCCCCGCTTGCCGAGATCATAGGCAGCCGAGATGCTTCAGGCCGAGTGGCAAAATGGGCCATAGAGTTGGCCCCCACACCATCTTCTACCAGCCTCGCACCACCATCAAGTCCCAAGCACTGGCCGACTTCCTTGTCGACTGGGCCGAGACCCAGTACCTGCCACCAGCACCGAACTCCACCCATTGGCGGATGCACTTTGATGGTTCGAAGATGGGCACCGGTTTGGGAGCCGCCATCGTCCTCAGCTCTCCGAAAGGCGACAAGCTTAGATACACATTGCAAATCCATTTTGCCACCTCCAACAATGTGGCCGAGTATGAGGCACTAATACACGGACTCCGGCTTGCCAAAGAACTCAGCATTCGCCAGAGTCTATGTTACGGTGACTCCGACTTGGTGGTCCAGCAGTCGAGTGGCGACTGGGACGCCAAGGATGCAAACATGGCAAGCTACCACTTCCTCGTCCAGCAACTCAGCAAATATTTTGAAGGGTGCGAATTCCTACAAGAGCCACAAAGCGATAAGGAGCAAGCAGATGCTTTGGCGCGGATTGGCTCCACCCGGCAAGCCATACCAGCCGGCGTAGCCCTCTAGCGACTCCTCAAGCCGTCCGTCAAGCCTTCGCTAGAATCAGATTCTACATTCGTGCCGGCTACTCCTGAAACAGTCGGATCTGGCTCCAAAATTCCAGCAGTCGGCCTGGGGACTTCGGCAGGCGGCCCGGCGACTGCAGCAGTCACACCCGGCCCGGGGACATCAGAACCCGGCCCGGGGATTTTGGCAGTCGGCCCGGGGACTTCAGCAGTCGGGTCAGGGACTGCAACAACACAGCAAGCGGCAGTCGACTCCAACCTGCCACCTCCAAACCCAGTCGCCCTAGTGCAAGTGGTAGTATTCACACTAGAGGATGTCTCAGCACCATCATGGGCTCAGCCCATCCTCAACTTTCTGGTGAACAAGGAGCTGCCAAACGATGAGATCTTGGCCTGACAGGTGCAACATCGGGCAGTAGCCTACACCATCATCAACAGAGAACTCGTAAGGCATAGCGTCACTGGAGTATACCAGCGCTGCGTAGAGCCGGAAGAGGGCCAAGCAATCCTCAAAGATATCCACCAAGGCGAGTGTGGCCACCATGTGGCCTCAAGATCACTTGTGGCCAAAGCCTTTCGCCATGGTTTTTTCTGGCTGACTGCCTGAGAAGATGCAAAAGACTTGGTCAAGAGATGCAAGGGATGCCAGAAGTTCAGTTCCAAGCAGCATTTGTCGGCTTCTGCACTCAAGACCATTCCCCTTGCCTGGACTTTTGCCATTTGGGGACTGGACATGGTGGGACGATTCAGGACAGCACGCGGTGGCATGACTCATCTGCTTGTTGCCGTGGATAAATTCACCAAGTGGATAGAGGCAAAACCAATCAAGAAGTTGAATGGTCCGTCTGCTGTCACTTTCATCGCAGACATCACCACTCGGTACAGCATACCTCACAGCATCATCACCAACAATGGCACAAATTTTGCCAAGGGCGCCTTGGCTCATTTCTGTGCGACATAGGGCATCCGATTGGACCCATCATCCGTTGCCCACCCACAGTCAAATGGCCAAGTCGAGTGAACATACGGCCTCATCTTAACTGGAATCAAGCCCTGACTGGTCGAGCCAATGGAGCGTTCGGCCGGCTACTGGATCGACGAGCTGCCGACCGTCCTCTGGAGTCTGCGCACCACTCCGAACAAGTCAATCGGCTTCACCCCCTTCTTCCTCATGTATGGTGCCGAGGCGGTCATCCCAACTGACATCGAGTTCGACTCACCTCACGTCACCATGTACACTGAGGCGGAGGCAAAGGAAGCACGAGAACACGATGTCGACCTGCTGGAAGAAGGCCGGCTGTTGGCACTCAGCCGGTCCGCCATCTACCAGCAGGTTCTACGCCGCTACCGCTGTCAGAAGGTCAAGCGGAGATCCTTCCAAGAGGGAGACCATGTGCTCCGGCTGATCCAGCGAACAGTCGGCCAGCACAAGCTTTCAACTCCATGGGAGGGACCTTTCATCAGTAGCAAAGCCTTGGGCAATGACTCCTACTACCTGATTGATGCCCAGAATCCCAGGGCATGCAAGAGGGACGATTCCGGCAAGGAAACAGAGCGCCCATGGAATGCAAACCTCCTTCGAAGATTTTACAGTTGAATGCAGTATGTGCCAAGTTATCTTTTGTATTAAGTATGAAGACTTCGAGTCCCTCGAGGAGCACTCGGGGACTACCCTTTCCTTTACCTATATGATAAGTATTATGCCTACAACATGTGTTATTTCATTTCTCAGCCTGAAACCGGGTTTGACTAGTCGGCCAGGGGGCTTGCCGCCTTGTACTATGTCGGTGCTTCTTGTAGTCGGACAAGTAGTGTGTCGGCACCTACGCCCCCTCTTGCCATAAGGCATAGCTCGCAGAGTGGCTATTCGCTAGGCAAGAGGTAAAGACAAGAAGTAGTGCGCACATGAAAAATGGATAAGGACCAAAAACATTGACATAGGACAAGTCGGCACTCCACCTCATCGACCGGCTTCTTACTTAGCTTGCAAGATTCCAATCGGTCAAAGTACTTGTCCTCCCACAATGGTGAAATACATGACTAGGTTGTAGTCCTTAGAGCGGCTGTTCGGCTGACAAGTAGGAACCAAGGAAGGGCGGCAAAGGAAAAAACCAAGGAATAGGAAAGCAAGAAAAGTCGGAATTCGGCCAAAGCACAGATTATGTGGAAGACAATTTACATATCAAAAGGCCCTCGACCAACATTCAACATAGTTTGAATACACCCCATGGGTGGAATTGTGCAAATTTAACAAAGTTTGTGGGAGAAGCTACTTAACAGGAAAAACTATGATAAGTTGGCGGCCTAGACCAAGGGAGCAGCAGGCGAGTCCGGCATGTTGGTGGAGTTGGGGGCGCCGGCTGGTGGAGTGGCCGGCTGGCGGGTCTTGGCTTCGCTGCTTCCAGCAGCAGTCGGCGTTCGGGCACGCGGCTCTGTGCTGGAGGCGCGGTCGACTTGAGGCTGGCCGTCCGCTACGACCTCCGGCGCGTCGTCTTCACCATCCTCGCCTTCCTCGTCTTCCCCATCATCACTGGAGGCAATTTCCTTCGCCGAGTCTTCACCGTCATCCAGGTTCAGACCGAACCATTCTGGCGGCCATTCAGCACCGTTCTCTCTTAGCTCAGGGATGAACTCACCAGTGTTGGTATACTCGGCAATCGCCGACACGTGAATGCTGAGGTCGCGCTCCACCGCCGCCAGCTCGGCGCTGGCTTCCAGCCGAAACGTGGCCAACTGGGCTAGATCTAGCCCAGGATACCATGCCTTCAAAATCCAAGGCTCCCCGTGCTCCTGCTCGGGCCGCGGAGCCCTTCCATGCTTCAAGACGGTTGGCAGCCCCTTCCAGCCAATTGGCAGTTCGACTGGGGGTGCGTGGGGCTTGTCTGTCTGGCTAGAGGGCGGCGACCGCCTGAGCCCTAGCGCGTTGCAGCCGGCGGAGAATCCGGTGGGCCGACTAAAAACGAGCCTGAATGCTGAGGAGCTACTCGGCAAGGGTCTGAGGTGCATCGGCGGCGATCTCCGTGCCACTCGCTTGTCGCTCCTTGTAGTGAGCCTCAATGTCCTCGTTAGTAGCGGCGGAATGGCCGGGGAACAAGTCTGCACAAGGAAAAACAACAAGACAGAAGTCAGAAGCAAGAGGCTGGCTCGATCGACCGCCAACATAAGAAGGAAGAGAAGAAAGCTCACAATCGACTATGTCTTCAATCTGGCCATAACCAGGAGTCAGTTCCACCTCCTTCTCGGCCCAACCCGTGCGCTCGGTCTCAAACTTGGCCAGGAGACGGGCCTCGTTGTCCTCTGCCTGCTTCAGGGCCGCCTTATGAAGTGTCGCCTGGTCCGCCAACTGCTTGATCAGGCGGTCGCGCTCCTGGGCCGCCCTGTTGCACTCACCCAATTGCTGCTGCAAGGTGGCATTGGTCTCTGAAAAAGCAAGATAAGAAAAATATCAACGATCAAGAAAAGAAGGAGAAGCAGTTGCCGGGAAGATCCGGCCGGACTGCTCAGCAGTCGGCCCGCATCTTGGGGACTACAGCCCACGAATGCGCTTAAGCGCCCCCACGGAGAGAAGAAGATGGAGTGCTTACTCCGGCTCTCCGCCAAGTCGGCGGTCCGTCGGTCCAGCTCTTGGACATGAGCATTGAAGTTGGCCGTGCGGATGTTGTGATAGTCCTGCAACAAGGCAACAAAAGGATGTCAGTCAGAAGCTCAGAACCCACTAATGAAGTTCCAGGCCGCCTGCCCAACAGCCGGCCCAGAACTCGGGGACTACACCCAGTGGGTGCGCTGGTGCACCCCTGTCGATGAATACAGAAAACAAAAACGGGAAGCAAATTGTGAACCCGAACAGCGGCCCGTGTCTGTCTTCACGAACGCCTTCATGCATTGCGAGAGGACGGCGGCTTTGGCCTTGAAGTCGTCCTGGATGTCCTGCGTCGCCTTGATCAAGGCACTCGTCCCGCCTCTGCGCACCCACTCTGTCGGCGCGACGCTGGTGGCTTCGGCCTCGGGATCCGACGAGCTGGCGCTCCCAATCTCCATCGGCCTTGGCGCCGACACCGCTTTCTCCGCACGGCGGCGCACCAGAGTGCATGCTGTGGGAGCTGATACCACCACCAACTCACCTCCGGCTGGTGGTTCCAATGAGGTGGCCGGCTGGGCGCCCAGTGCGTCTGCGGTCGGCGGTTGTGGAGGCGCCTCTATCTCCGGTAGGACGGCGTCACCGGCATCCCTCTCCATGACCGGCTGGTCGTCGCCGGCTCCTCCAGCCGGGTTCGGGATCTCTGGCGCTGGCGGCGTGGAGCGTAGGGGGGGTGATGAGTTGGGGGGGCTAATGACGCGCGGCGTCCGCTGCCCGCTTCTCAGCCTCAGCATCGGCTTAGGCCTTGGTCGCTGCGTCTGTGTCCTCCTGTGCAGCCCTGGCGGCGGCCGCCCTGTCAGCCTCCACCTTCTTGGCGGCATTCTCCTTCTCCTCTCGCACCTCCTGCGCATTCTGTTCCCGTGCCTCCCATAGGTCGACGGCCGGGTCTATACGACGGGTGTTGGTGGAGACCTCCGCCATCCTTACGACGGAGGTGGAGGACGACCACTCAAGAGAGAGTGGAGCCCTGCTCGAGAGAAAAAGAAAAAAATATAAAATGAGATTCTGAAGGAATCGACAAGATAAAGTATAAAGAAGACACAAGGGAGGTTAAGGACTTACATCGACACCACTGGAGGCTGCTTGGGGGCCTTCTGGAACCTGGCCGCTTTCACGGCGGCCTCGCTCCGCTTGGTTGCTCCGGCCGTGTCCTTGGCAGTGGCGGCCGAGTGTCTGGGCTTCTTGGGGCGGCTGCCGAAAAGCAGTGCGCCTCGGCGTTCAGGCCCGCTGCCTGGTGCTGGTGGACCAGCTAAGGAACTCGGCCCCGCCTTGTAGGGAGGCGGCGGACGGCAAGGCGCCTCCTCCTCCCCATCGTCCTCGTCCTCGTCCTCGTCCTCCTCCTCCTCCTCATCATCATCATCCGGCCAGTCCTCCACGCCGCCTCTTCCTCCGGAGCTGCCTGCTCCTCCACTGCCTGTGGGGTCGTCTTCCAGGGCGGCCGCCCCCAAGTCTGGGTCCGCCATGTCGCTCACGTCCCGGTCCGGCTGGTAGACGATGTCGGCATCCAGTTGGGAGGGGAGGATCTGCATTACAGTCGGCCCGGTCAGTCGGCAAAACAGAGCCCGGCAGAAAGAAGAATCAAAAACTTACCATAGGCGGGGGGTTGGCGTGGGAGTACGGCCGCTTGCCGAATCGCCACTTCCCCCCATTTAAGCTTGCCGTCCACGATCTCGTTCACCACAAGAGCCACCTCTGTAGTCGGCATCTCCTTGGTGCATGTCCGGCATGGGTCGCGGTGCCCGCTCATCTGACTTATCATGTGCGGCGGGCGTTGAAGCGGCAGAAACCGACGCACCACAAAGGCGACCAACAAGTCAGACGCCTTGAGAACCTCCGACTCCTTCATCACCTGAAGGCGGGCGATGGCGGCGGAGGCGTCTTGTGACAACGGCTTCGGCTTGAAGCCCCAGTTGACACGGGGCATGGCAGGCGGACCTACGACATAAGGCAGCAGGTTGATGAAGTCATGTGTCGGGTCGATGTTCTTCACGTAGAAATACGATTTCTGCCACAGCTTCACCGACTGGATCAGCTTGATGGCGGGGAAGTCGTTTTTGGAACCCGAACGCCACACCGCGATGAACGCACCGCACTAGGCCACCTCCTCCTTGGCAGAGGTGCCGAGCTTGGTGTAGAAGAAAGCTCCCAGAGCTCAATGGTGGGGAGGACGCCAAGATACCCTTCGCACAAGGTGAAGAAGGCCAACAACAGCATCACTGTTTTTGGTGTGAGGTGGTGCGGCTGGAGTCGGTAGAAGGTCATGAAGGCGTGGAGGAAGTTGCTTGCCGGTAGGCCAAAGCCGCAGAGGAAGTGTGAGCGAAATACGACTCGCTCGTCTTCCTCCGGCGCCGGCGAGATTTCTTTGGCGGGCGGCACGCCCACCCTGACATGGTCCGCGCCAGGCAGCCACCACGTGTCGCGGAGGAACGCGAGGTGGTCCACATGGACGTTGGAGCCATCCCAGTCGCTGGAGCGCTTCATGGAAATTCGAGCTCGACGAGCGCGCAGACTCACGGTGGAGAGGAGAAAGGGCCCGAGAGGGAGAAGCTCGACGATGGCAGCAGATCGCGGCAGCACTTCGGCGAGTGTGGAGTGCGGCAACGGTGAGGAAGAAGAAGGAGTGAGGGGAGGGCATGCATGCCTCTGCCCCTCCCCTCTCTCCCTACTTATAGCCCTCTGGCTACGAAGCCGAGGGGGCGGGGCGGGGGATCGTGGGATTTACCGCGCCCATGACCCCACGGCCCCGCACTTATCACACCGTAATGGTGCATGGTAAAAGTGCGCGGGTCCCAATCGGCCGGCTCGGCCACAGGGGATCTGCGTGCGTGCCGAGGCCCGGTAGTGGCGGGCCCGGTCTACTCTGGCGTCCCATCGCGCCTGGGCTGGCAGGCTGGCCCGGCCAGCAAATGCCGCTGGCGCACATGCGGTGGGCAGCTAGCCTAGGCGCCTAGCTAGCGCACCACGTGCTCCCCGCCATGACTATTCAAATTCCACTAGTCGGCCTGCCAGGCCCAGGATGGCTCCTGGCAGTCAGCGCTCCAGAAGACGGACCGTTCATGTAACCAAGACTTTACGGAGTGGGAAGCTGCCGGGGCACCCCTCCTTATCAGTCGCGGTGACCCGCTAGCTTCGGGGACTACTGTTGGAGTTATTGGCCATGGGTAGCCTCATCCCCCCCATGGCATTTCAAGACATCGGGGCCGACCGCGCCCCTCAAGCCTCCAAGATCGATCATCGCATTCTTGTGACCGGCTGGTCCAAGTGGCCGGCTGCGAGAGGGTCCGGCTCCTAGCAGGCGGCCCCAAACGTCCTCAAAGTCTGAGCCACCATGAATGCAATGAAATGAAGCGTGGCTACACAGAAGCCTGCCACCCTTGAATCCAGGGTGGGTCGTGGCTACAGTGCGCCGTACCGGCTGGTGATCGCCTGCACGCCGCGGCATTTAGCCCTACCGCCCATGACATCACCCAAGACAGCAGGGCCCCAGCTCCCACGACGGGCTATCGGTACGGCCCGCACGCGGCGGGTCCTACCAGCCTGTGCTAAGCCAGAAGGCGGCAAGCTCAGCCAACCGGCTAGGGGAGGGGCTGGCTTCCAACAGGCGGCCCTCCCCTTCTTAAGAATTTATGCACCATTAGCCGGGAGAAATAGGGAATGGCTACAATAAACAACCGCCAGGCGGCGGGACTATAGCCACGTCTCCTCCGACAAAGCAAGCGTCATTCGAAGCACGGCTATAGTGATGAGCCGCCAGCAGGGCCCGCAAGCGGCGGGCATGGCGTGTTGGCCAAGTAGAAGACAGTCAGCGGGGCCCACCAGTCGGCGGGCCCCATCTGCCAGCGGAGAAGCCGGCGACAAGAGACACTGAGGACCTGGTCCTACACCCAGCCAGTTTACCATTGTACCCCTGGGGGGTAGGCCTATATAAGCACCCCAGGGCACCCATGCAAAGGGTTCATACTCTTAGAGAAACACACACACATGAAGAGGGAGTTAGGGCTAGCCTTGTTCTTCTTCCTCCTCTAGAGAAACAGCTCAAGGAGCATCTTATAGCCACTCTTGTTGAGTTAGTGATCATGCGGAGACCCCGCAGAGCAGGACTAGGGGTGTTATCTCCTAGGAGAGCCCCTAACCTGGGTAAGATTCGCCGGCATGCATGTCTTCGCCTCATCCCGTTCCTGGCACCGGTGTTGTCTTATTAGCCCCCTCCATGATAAGCCATCCTTTGGCATATGTCGCACGACACACCCGACACTTGCTCTACTACTGGTGCTTGATCTCCAGTAGCTTCCTTGCTCAACTGGGAGTTATAACAGCAAACCAGTTAAACAAACAAGGAATTAAAGAGTTTCAATTGGATGCTGAAAAGTAGTTATTAATATCATTGTAACCCGCCGTTGCAGTAGCAAAGAAGTTAAACAAACAAGTAGATATTTAAGTTAAGGCAAATAGGTAATTCTTAACAGTAAGTACCAAACACATAGATAGGCGCAGTCTACAATATGATTGACAGGCTGTGCCATTATGTAATCAGTAGAAAACTAAATTAAGCCAAGCAACATAATTGAACAATTTTGCAATAAGTGGCTAACTAAAATTCCGAGAAGCAGGTAACTGAACTTACGCTAGTTCTTTGTACAGGCACATTGCAACTTCTTTTTCGCTTACAAGGTTGTACGAAGGATTCCATGCCATCAATTGCTTGGATACGCAGTCCCAATACTTCTTTCTTCCCACACTACATGGGTAAGTCGAATGGTTAATCTGGTAAGATGGTGCATCCTTGATATGTTATATGAGGACGTGTAGTCAGACTAGTTGTAGCCAAACACATCACACTGGCTTTTACTGTATATTTCATGTGATTACTTTTGACATATCGAGATCTAAGCAATCTACAATAGGATGAAAAGACTGGCATCCTTCACATTATTGGCAAACTTAGTTCGTCGAAACAAGCAATTCAACCATTCTGTGGGTAAATCAAAAGCGCCACTGGAATATTTTTCACTATCCAATCATACACACAAAAAGGGGTGACGCCACCATAGGGGCTGGTCTGGGTGGCCGCCTCAGGTGGCTGGAAAGTGTGCACCTAGTTTGAGTCGTCCAGGTTGGCCCACGCTAGTTCGTTCATCCCAACGCATGAGCAGGCAATGTAAAAAATGAAGAAAAATGTTTCAATTTGGATGGCCAATAACATAAGTGCAAGGCAGGCCCTATAGCAGGCTCGCGGCCCAAACGAGCGCCTCCCATATCGATCGACAACAGGAAAAATCCCAATTCATTCGCTCTAGCCTCCAGTCTGGTTCGCTCCTAACTTAGTCGCCGCTGGACAGACCGACACAACACTTCCTCGCGCCCTCGTTGGAGGGTGGTCGCCGGGCTTCAAGCGAACGGAAGGACAAGAAGATGAAGATCCAACCCTGGGTGTAGCCTACGTGGGAGGCATCGGCAGTAGCACGGGCATGGCATCGAGCTTGTGCAAACGGACAGTCGCAGCTTGCAAGAGTAGCATGCGCAACGAGCAGGTACCTCACATCCCTGATTATATCTAATTCAACTCTTCAATTTCTGGCCAATAGTTAAACCTGGTGGTGTTGTAAAACTGCTTGTATGTAGGGAATCTATGAGAAAATGAAACCAATTTCTACTTATTTTATAACTCCCCCAATCAATACTAAACTGACTGAATCTGATGTATCTAATCAAGTTTCCGGTGCAAACATACAAGCTCATGTTGTTCTTGAGCCTGAAGTGTCTAATGAATAGACTGCTAATGAAGGATTTGATGCAAACATTTTACATGCTCCTGGTGATGAACATATAGTCTCTAATGAGGGATCTAATGCAAGCATTTGGCAAGCTCATTGAAGGATTTAGTGTCTAATGATGATATACTATGTTGAGAGAGACAGAGATTTGCAGGCATTGATGACAAGCAAATTATAGTGCATTTTCGTAGCTTGAGGAAACGTCGAGGCCATCTACCAGAAAGTCCCCGTATCATGACAACATAGCATAAATACTTCTATAATCTGTTGTTTGAAACTATTGGCATACTTGTGCATGATAGATATATTGATATGCAGTTTGCACACTGGTTATACGTGCAATTACACTTCGATATTTTCAGCCAGAGAACGAATAATTCAAGCAGGTACAGACCATGTTTGTAGTCCTTGTACACCATGTTGCATTTTGTGTTTTTTGGTGCTTGCATCATTTAGTGTTTATAATTTGAACTACTTTGGATCATTAGGTGGTTTTCAAAGTGCATGTAGCTTCACATTTCTCAAGTTATGTTGATTTCCAGAGTGCAAGTGCCTTCGTATTTTTAAAGTTAAATGTTCGCCAGTACGAATTAAATGAAATGCAGGGACTTGCGCTAGCTCGTTGTACAGGCTCACTTCAGCTCTGCTTGCGCTTGGGATGTTCCATGTACAAGTCCATGTTACCACTTGCTTGGATGTGCAGGCCTTGTGCTACTTGCATCCCCCTCTGCATTTTTGACATGGTGAATGGTTGATCAAATAAGAGGAATCGACCTTGATGTTGTACCGGAGGACAGATACTTACAAGGTTATACAGGTGTGCAGGATGTGTACTAGATCCCGTAGCGCCATCATGCTTCGCTAAAAAAATGGATTTGCTTGTTTCAGATGATATCTCTAGAAGAAATAAGAGTTAAAGTCAGAGTTGCATAGGCGTGTAAGCTAAGAGAGCAGTGAAAGGATATCGAAACATCGTCGGAACAGTGCACAAGGGAGTGATGTGTGGATACCTTGTTCGGGCCGGCGTTTGGGCATGCTCCCTAGCTAGAGTGTGGGTCACTTTAGAGCCGTTGAGGGTGATGCACTGGCGTTGGCTGGCCGCGCAGGGATGCAGATCTTGAGTAGCAGCAGAGCGCTACGATGCGGTGGACGAAACCGTTGGTGAAGCCCCAACGGCCTTGGGGGGCGGAGGTGCGACGATGTGCTCGGTGAAGTAGCCCCGATGAGCTGGGAGATGGCGTCGGTGAAGCGCACCTGATGCGGTGGAACTCGGTGTCTGTGAGGCACGTCGGTTGCGGCGGTCGACGTTGTTGGTGGACCACCCGGTGCAGTGGACGAGGGCGTAGATGAGGGAGCTCCGGTGCGGTGGTGAAGCACGACCGTCGTCTTCGTCATCGTCGTCTGGCACAGAGGTGGGGAATGGTGGGGAAAGAGACGAGACGAGGGGCGATTCGAGGGTTAGCGGCGAATTAGGGATTTGAGAAATCTAGGCGCTGAAGGGGACGGTGGAGAAGAGAGATTTTGCAGGGCTGGAATTGGGGCCGCCAGATATTTCAATCCGAAACGTGGAAGCGCGAACTTATATTGTCGTCGTCCTTTTTGGGGGGGGAAGGGGGTGGGTGGCTGGGTGCCACGCGTCCGTCCGACACAGGCGACCACCCCGACAGGACTATGCTTCGGTGCCTTAAGGCACCTGCCTTTGTGTCCATGACATGTGGGCCCAACAGGTGGCTGGCCCACATGTCAGTGACCCAAAGGCAGTTGCCTTTAAGGCACCGAAGCAGCGTCCACCCCGACACGACCCTGGTCTGCCTGGTGCGCCTACATTTGAGAATGCAAATGAATCTTCTTTCATTTGCAAATGAATTTGTATGTATTACCATGCCCGTGTTTTCCTTGCAATAATTAGTCACTCGAAACGAGATACTCCATTCGTTCACTTTTATAAGTCGTTTCAGACAACTTAAAATGAACTGTTTTGCACATTATCTGAAATGTCTTCAAGGTCTTATAAAAGTGAACAGAGGGAGTACTATAAATTAATTAATGAGGAGTTATTTGAAAAAAAAATCGAAACGGTACCCACGCTAACGTGGATTAGAGTGTGCGTAACATAGTTAGTTATTTGAATTAGAGTGTGTGTCACGTAGCGATCTCCAACTCTAACGTGGATTTCGCATTTCACTGTATCCATGCTACTTTTTTAATACAAATTCATATGTATATGATGAACACCATGGTAGTGAGAAAACTTTTGGATGGATTCAAACATATGACCTACAAAATAGCACAACAAACTATGTCAATGTCAACTTTTCAAAACTTAGTATGGCACGAATTCGAAATAATTACCCGTATGCCTGGTCCACGGTTCAAATCTTACAATGTACACCGAATTGAAACATCGATATTAAGTCTCGTACTATGTACATTCAAATGTTGTTTTTAGCCCCCTACCCCCCCGCGCACAAACGCTACATACTTCCTGTATCGGTCAATCTTCCTCTCCTAACCATCTTAGGAAGCTATCGGTTTCCAACACACGTTCATTCTTTCTCTCCATGTTTCGATCTCTAAGTCTCTCAACTACACAACCCCTTTTTCCACTCTGTTGCCAAAAGTATTTACCTCACACACCCGCCATTGCACCCCATGCTGAGATCTCTCTCTCTCTCCCCCCTCTCCCTCTCACCCTCTCGCACTAAATACTTGCATTGCCTAACTAGCCCCCCAACCTCTCATGCGCACGCACGCACGTTGTATATCTAGGTCACTCCCTTGAGACTGTCTCACTCTTTCTTCCGCACGGCGGGCCACACTCGCTCAATCTCGCTCTCTTTATCTGAGTATCGTTTAACCTCGTTTTCTTTCACACACAAATGATATATCTCCCTGTTCGGGCCTCGATCGACACACTCTATACTCTCTCACGCAAATTGTCTATCTAGGTCAGTCCATCCAAGCCGCCGTCACTCTTTCGACCTCATGGTGGGCCACGCTCACTCAATCTCTCTCTCTCTCTCTCCGTATGTCTCGATTGACCTTGCTCTTTCTCGGGAAAAAAATGATATATCACCATGTTTGAGCCCAATTCGACCTATTCACCTTGTATACTCTCTCACGCACATCATCTATCTAGGTCACTCTCTCCAACCTGTCTCACTCTTTCGATCGCACGGCGACCCTATGTGATCAATTGACCTTGCTTCCTCCCACGCACAAAATATATCTACACGTCTGTGACTGGATCATCTCTCAAGCTCTATCTTACAGCCCTCACCCTTGCCAAAAAGCTCAATCGGACAATATCTCTCCAGAGCATATATATTTGTTCAATGAATGTTGGACCACACTCACTTTGTCTCTCTATCTATATGTCTCTCGATTGACCTCACTTTCTCACACCATATCTTCCACGCGTTGAAGCTACTACCTCTCCATCCCTCGCAAAGCCGGAGCTATTTACATTGCGAGGGGCATTCCAACCTTGGATTAATTTGTGTAGGCATTTATTCCGATCGGTTTAGATTATATTTTCATAGCATTCGGCCCACAACTACTCCAAACACCGTTGCAACCCACGCAACTCCCCTAGTTGATTTCCCTCTGGCTCGGTCATCGCTCTCTCGTACGTCCTTTCTCGCCTTCAATGTCGCACCATGGTATTATTGAAAAAACTATGTTGTTCTCTTTAATTATTATAAATAAGCTACAAAACTACACACCGATAGTCCACTTGGAATGGAACAAATTTCGACCCACAAATTAAAGTGCTACAAACTACACACCAAGGGGGCCACATGTCATGAAACAAATTTGGACCCATATACAAATTAAAAAATAAAGGACAAGGATCGAACATGCGACCGGGCCTTCAAGCCGCACGTCAATAGGCAACATACGTAGAATAGCAATGTTTGTTGTACCCCCTTTGTTCACATAATGTTTTTATATTACCACAGCCTAATTAATGGATAACATGTAATATTATTTTTAGTACTATTCGCCTTCACTTACTGGTGGGTTCCATGTGTTCTCTCTCTCTCTCCTCCCCATCTGCGTTTAGACGCACGTGCAAACAGGAAGAACTCGCGGGAGATGTTGCCGTTGACCATATCTGGACGCGTTCACAAGTCACGGCACCAGTTTCACGTACTAGCAGCACTAGTCAGTGTGTACATGCAATGCACGTTAATTTGGAAGTATATTAAGTGCATGCGGATATTAACTACTAGGATATTATTTGCGTGTTGTCATGTGATTAGCACTATTTTGGCATGAAATTAACTGCACGCTAAACGTGTTGAGCGCTCGACACTGAAGCAGTCTAGGTCGTTGGATGACAAGGAATACATGTGGCTTGATGAAGTTTTATATTTAATTTGATACGGCTCTAGCAGAACATTCAATCGATCAGACCATACATTTCGTTCAGTCTGACTCCGACTTTAAATTATATGATGATCGATATAAAATAAACGGAAATGATAAACGTTCAGATTTTAAGCATGGCAATCCGAACGTTTTTCATGGCAAATTTAGATTACGCGGCGGCGGTGGGGCGTCTCACGGTGGGAAGCGGCTCCTCTGTCGTGCTCTGTGTGTCGTCGGGCCACTGACCGACGACGACGGCGGCGTCTTGCGCCGTTGTTGGCGTACTCCTGGACGTTGGCCTAGCTTCAAGGAAGGCCAAAATGTTTTGGACTGCGGTGCGAGTCAACTGGCGAGAGGAGGCGACTGGCATTGGTGCAAGGAAGCAGTCGACGGCAGCCATCCATGCCACTTAGGGGGGCACTGGCACCCGCGCGGGGATAGGCGTTGTCAACAGTGCGGAGGAGACATTCGTGTGCACGGGCACCAGCACGAGCAGGTGCATGGGCACCGGCACGGGCGTGCGCGTCAGACGTGTAGGCGCATGCGCTGGCAGGTGCACGGGCGTGTGAAAGTCGGTGGGGAGTTCGTAGAACCCCATGGGATCAAGCTCGGCGACAATGTGCGGCTCCCAGCCCATCAATGCCACGGGGATGGGCGCTGGCGCAGTCGGGGGGACGGGAGCCGGAACGGGAGCGGGGATAGGCGCGGCTTCTTCCCGCAAGGCCAGTTCAAGCTCATCCCAAAGCGCCTTATGTTCTTGATACTCCGGATGGGTGTCTTCCTCAGGAAACTGGAACACTAAGGGCAGACCATCGTGATGCGGCTTGGCGTACGTTTAGGTCAGGCTAGTTGGAGGTAGATGACAGGAGAATCGGAGAGGAAGAGAGAGGACTGTAGCGATACCGGCTAGTGCGGGGTTGATTTTAAACTGCGGCGCCGGTGAAATTAAAAGTGGGAGCAGTTGGGACGACGGTGGGAGGCGGAGCCTGGTCGAAGGGCTTGCCTCCCGGTGAGCCTGCACAGCGGTCTGCTCGCACGCCTCCCGTCGACTCACACGCTTGCTCGGACGGCACCTGCCGATGAGAAGCGGGGACTCGTGGCGGCACGTAAATGCCCACAGTTTCACTAGTGAAAGCGTTCGCCTTAACGTCACAGGTCTTTGTTCCAAAATACCTTGGCTCTTCATTTGTGCAACTTGTCATAAGCAGCTTGAATCAAATTGAAGAAAAAACATACGAAGTAATATTTGTGCCATATCATGTGACCATGCTTAGTTTCAAGAAATTATGCTCACTTTTGGATTTTCTGAAATTTAAGATCCAGGATTCGAAACAATATCATAACCTGCATCATGCAATAAATTTTCAAGCCATACATCTGTCCTGTTGTATTTCTTAAGAAAGGATTTGGTCAAACATTTTGCTTAGTTAGACATAAGACAAGTTATATATGCAGAGTAAAAGGATAATCCCTCCGTACCAGTGCATTGCCTGATATATTAACTCAAGTACTAGGCACGAACAAACGGGCTCAATTCTGTGCTCATCCTGGTGTAGTAGTAGTAGTACTAGGCAAGGCAGTTGACGGGTGACCTTGGCGAGCGGCGACCGAGGGAAATTAACCATGCTCGGCACGGTAGGTAACGTTGTCTTGTTACTAAAGCATCCCTCTGTTGTTCATCGGTAGTCATTATGGACCGGGGACATGAGGGGAATTTCCTAGGGATGGAATTCTGACCGCCAGATATTTCGACTTGAAACGCTGAGGCTCGACTGGTTGGGGTTGCCTAATGTGCGTACCACGCACGCCACCGAAGGACACGAGCCCGGGTTTTTTTAGGATCAACACGAGCCAAGGTCTGGCTGGTACACCGTTGGGTCCTACCATTCGAGAATACGAAAGGAACCTTTTAAATTGCCAAACGAATCTATGTGTATTACAATACCCGTATTTTCCTTGCAAATACTAATATCAACGTGGTAATTGATTTATGACGAGTTGTTGAATTAGAGTGAGTTTGTGATATAGTGATCTTAACGTGGATTTCACATTTCATGGTATCCCTAGTAAGTTTTCCAATGCAAATTCAAATTTAAAAGATGAACAATATGGAGGTGAGAAAACTTTGTATGTATCAAGCATATGACCACACACACACACACACGCACGAACACAACAACAATCCAATAAGTATAGTGCATCTATTTTTCCAAACCATGCATGTATGACACGAATTCAAAAATACTCCTTATATTCCTAAATATTAGTCTTTTAGAGAGTTCAACAAGTGACTACATACGGAGCAAAATGAGTGAATCTGGACTCTAAAATATGTCTATATACATCTTTATGTGCCAGTCCATTTGAAGCCTCTAAAAAGACTAATATTTAGGAATGAAGGGAGTAAAATGTAAGACATCCATGGTGCTGAGTTCAATATTTAAAATGAACATGAAACTGAAACATGAATATTAAGTCTAGTACTATAGTACATGCAAATGTTCTGTTTAGGCGGAGCTATGATTGTCAGGGGTCAACCCCTCGACCTCAGATAAAATTGTGGAGCTCTGTTTAGGGTTGTTTAGATTATATTTGTCCCCACCCTCCCAACCACCGATTGGTTGTGCACCCCCCACCCCTCCTCCCCGGGAGAATATCATGTGCCCCATACCTTAGATGCTATATGCCGATACAAGTTGCTTGGAGCTTGTAGATCTGAGATATAGCAGCTCACATGATGTATCTTAATATTTTTGCAAGAAACCTTGATGAGTTTGAGAATTGCACACAATTTGTACAAAAACTACTTAGATGCCCTTTGATCCCATATCCAACGACCTCGAAGCTCGTATCACCGTAGCATCTAAGATGAAGGAGGACATCATATTCTCCTGTATGTGAGAATATCATGTGCTACCACACCTTAGATGCTTTGGTGATACAAGCTCTTCGGAGGCGTTGGATTTGTGACCCAACACCTCCTCGGTGGTTCGAATGGTTTTTCTGCAGAAAAGCCCCAAAAGAGTTCGTCCACTGCTTACAAGCACACAGACTGCTCACAAGCCATTGGATCTCAGATCAAACGACCTCCAAGCTCGTATCACCGTAGCATCCAAGCTGCGATAGCACCTTATGTTTTCTCGCACGGGAGAGTATGAGTTGCTCCCGCACCGTAGATTCTATGGTGATACGAGTTCACTGAGATCTAACGGCCCATATTAGGAGGTTTGAATGTTTTTGCAATATACGGCTGATGGAGTTTGGGAAGTGCACAGAAAGTACAAGTACTATGCATGTGCCATCTGATCATTGATCATACGACCTAGATGCTCATATCACCATAGCGGCTAATTAAGCTATGGGGAGCACCTAATATGAGCACCGGGGAGCCGTTGGATCGAAGATGCAGCGGCACACACGAGGCCTGAATGTTTTAATTGAAAAAAAAGAACCTTTCGAGAGTTTGGAAATTGCGCATAATTACAAAGACTACTCCCAAGCCATTGGATCTCACTTCCGACGGTGTAAAAACTCGTATCACCATAGTATCTAAGCTGTGGGGTGGATGTGATATTCTATGCCGCTGTCATTTTTGTTCGTAAACTTGCAAAATACGTGTAACTCGTGTCGTTACTTGTCTAACCGTGGAAAGTGTTTGTTCAAAAAAACCATCCTACACTGAAATATCGGAACAACACACGGGGTTCACACTTTCCATTAATCAAATTTTGACCTAAAACTAACAAATCTGAAACACGAGATTCAAACTGGCAACCTGGACTACAAAGCGTAAGTCGATAGCCTGAAAAAACGAACGGTTGTTGGATTTGTCCCATAACTTGATTTTATACCGTACTTGCGTTGAGTAGAGTAGAGGGAGTGCCTCGTCAACACGTGCATGACCGTTGTCTCACTTACTAGTGGGTCCCAGGTCTGCGATCTCAATCTCTCTTCTCTCCATCATCTAACCTTTGCGCGGGCACACACGAAGAGCAGCGCTAGCTTGCCATGGTGTTATTACAACTAAAAAAAGCTTGGAAAATAGAAGAATCGCCTAGAACAAGAGACGTTGTGGCTGGTCGAGATGGAGCTAACCACATCTATCCTCCGTGCCACATTTGCATAATGAAGTTGTGTGGCTAGTGGGGTGTTTTCGACCGACTAGCTGGGTCCCGAGGTCGAACCATAGGTACTACGTCTGATATAGTATATTTTTACACGCACATTTTTCCTCCGTGCCAAGACGTGGCACACCATACCGCGCGGTTTCGGGGTCCTCCCGGGTGGTGCACACATATATTCTTCCTGAAGTGGGACGCCCTACCGCACGTTTTCTGGGTCCTCCTCGGTCATAGCACCGAAGCAAGTAAATGAGTCGTCAAATCATGAAAGACCACCTTTACGGCCGAGTACATCAGTGAAGCACGGTGGCTACCTAGTTGGGCTAGTTCGACCGATTAGCTAGGCCGCCACCACATTTGTTTTTTCACCCCTTTTTATCTACTTGCCGGCAGGTAAATTTAAATATCCATCGCAGCGTTGCTCTAATGTTTGGGTGCGGCAGGATTTTTAATTTTTTGATTGACGGGAGCAGGGGCGGCGGGATTTTTAATTTTTTTACTGACGGGAGCAGGCATGGCAGCAATTAGTCACGATGACTCCGCCTGTAAGAACCCAGTGCTCCCTGATGTGAGAAGTCGTCGACTGGTGTTTTACCGTGGTGAAAACAAAAAGATTCCCCGCTCCCTCCGCCTTCTCGTAGATTGCATTGCCTTTCAGCCGTTTCGCCCCCTTTGCTTCCTCTCCCCATTGCTTCTACCAGGTGCCATGGCGGCGCAGCAGATCACGGAGTCCGAGGTGAGGCGCCTGACACAGGAGCTCCATGCCAAGGATGCGGAGCTCAGGGCCAAGGACGTGGAGCTCCGTGAGCTCAAGGAGGAGAGGAGTGCCATGCTCCTCCGTTATGTGCGGGAGTTCACGGTGCTTCAAAAACGGCAGGCGTCCACCACAAAGATGCTCGAGGAGTCGGCGACATTGCTGCAGAAAGCGAGAGATATGATAGGCCGTCAGGGGAGCCTGCTGGAGCGCGAGCGGGCCCATCGTGACGAGGTCCAGGATCGCCTTAGCCACTTGGTGAACCAAGTTGCCACGCACGTGTTGCGGCTGCGCGATACCTACCGTCGTGCCAGCGCGACGATGCCGGCCGTCAGGCTAAACCCGTTCGACCACCCAGTCGACTTCAACGAGCTGTGGCTTCTTGACCTGGTCTCCTTCTTCACCTATATCTCCGAGGAGCTGAGATGTCTCCACTCGATGGTGGGGGCTGAGCTGGACAAGGAGGGGTTGCGGGCTGCCGTCGCCGTTGCTGGGCGAATCCTTTCAGGGCTCCGTCACCGGAATCCATTCGTGCCATTGGATGCCGTATTTGACGAGCTAGCTCCCATCGACCGGGAGCGGGCTCTGCAGGCGGTTGCACCCTGCATCACCAACGTCGTGCGCCTCGGGAAGCAGAGGGACTTTGGCGGTGTTTAGGAGCCCTCTGCATGGGCATGTCCATGTCTCGGCGCAACAGGACCGTTGGATCAAACTCAGACGGTGCAGATCAGTCACTGTAGCACAAAGCGTGTGGGTGTGTTTGGTTGCATTCTCATCTCAATATAGTTGTTTCCTCTTTGTGTATTTTTGTCAACCTACTAGTGTGGACTCATGCACCCTTCATGCACTCTACCAAACACCCAAAAGTGGGTCGAGAAGGGAACTTTTGCTCCCATCCCGTGCACCCTTCATACACCCTGCCTAACACTATTTGTGCTTCATATGGTTCATGTTTTGTGGAGTACTGTAGCACCGTACTCTCCGTGCGCTGTGGACCTAGTTCTGTTAACATTGATCTCACCGTTCATTCTCGACCGGACAGTCGAAAAAGCGGTACTATGTTACATATAGGAGTAGTTGACATGCGCACAACATCATTTGTTATCGTCATATCTTACTACACTAGCAACAAGATTGTGTAGTACTGACGTATGAACCACTGCACATGCCTAGTAGTAGGAGCACTGCGTATGTTCAAGTGGTTGCCGTGTTTCGCACTCCTCCGTCGTAAGAGTGGAAACGCTTGTTGTAATCATTTTTTCTTCAGAAAAACAGTGGACACGCTCTACTGTGCGGATCCTCCTCCAGCCATGCACTAAATTACTCACTTTCGCTGACGTGTGGGACAGCCAGCACCTGGGTCCACCAGCCATGCACTAAATTACTCCGTAGTAGAGTTACGGTAGACTACCCCGATCGAACCATCGTAGTAATGCCCAATGAGCCGTCAAATCACAAAACCCCCTCCTTTCCAGCAATAAATTGAACGGACGAAGCAACCATCATTTCACTCTTCTTTCTCAGCTTCCTCTCTTGAAGAAAACCCCCACTCGCTTCACTTCTCCCTCATCTCATTCCTCCTTTCACTCTTCTCTCTCAGCTTCCTCTCTTGGATGGACGCCGGAGCACCGGCCGACGTGATGTCTATGGCTCTGGCCAAAACCATCGAGGCTCATGGTACAAAGAAGCGCAAGCACCCCGCCGAGACTACCACAGACAAGCTCAAAGCCATCGCCCTGTCCAAGCCCCCCTCTCCGGGATCCCTCATTAAGCAAGTCCGGGTAATGTCTCTTGTTGACGATCTTTTTCTTGAGCTTGATCGTGTTTTTTCATCTAACACGCAGTACTAGTACTGGTAGTACAACTTTCTGGGTGATCTTGCATGTGATTTTAGTGTGCCAAATGACGGTTATAAATTCCTCTTTTGACCAACACATGCGAGAGGTTGACACTGATTTCTTATAGATTACTTTCAACTACTCCCTCTGTCCCAAATTTCTTGTCTTAGATTTGTCTATATACGGATGTATCTAATACTAAAATGTGACTTGACACATCCGTATCTAGATAAATCTAAGACAAGAATTTTGGGACGGAGGGAGTACTTTATGAACATCAATGCTACCCTTTAAGAGGGTGTATTTGCCTCAGTAACTTGTGTTATGGATATTGCATGTAATCCCTCTGCTCTCATGCCTTTAAAGACATGTTCTAGTGTCTTTGTTCAGTCATTTCTGTGCGTATATGTAGTCATATATGGAGTATAATATCGAAATCTTATATTTTTGAATGGAGGTAGTAATAAAATATGGTTTCTGTTTGAATTAGAACCAGGTCCACGGTGAAGACGAAGTTCTCAAAGTCATGCCATGTGAACTGGAAGACCTGATGATGAGTTATACTACTGAACTATCCAGTTGCTGTGTCCTTGTCGCCACATGTCCTGAACTAATGTTTTCCTGTAGCATTGTTGTCAGGCGTGTTCTCGAGGTTGTACTTGACCACAACAATTTCTTGGTTGTGCCTTCGATTACGAAGGGTGTGGTTCTTGTAAAGCTTCCCAACAAATCTGATGCGGGCTGTCTTCATCATCATGTTTATGAGTGGAAAGACCACTCTGTTAGGTTCTCCAAGGTTGACAAGATGGTGATGGTGCATGTAGACATCTCACACGAATTCCATGGCCTAGTCAGTTATGCGGGGTTCATCCCGTAGGTCGGTGGCAAGAAATAGTCTGCATAGTTTAGTTAGTGCAACTTTGCTTGTCTGTAGTAAGTACTATTGTTCAGTACTTCATTTGTGTTTCTGAACCCTGTATTGTTTATTAGTACTGCCGCTTTTGGTGTGTGGTCAGTCCTAAGAACGGTTTATGTTAATGTCTGCCCACTCAATTCAGTCTGTATATTTTGAAGTATCCAGATCATATTTTTCGTGAGGACGGTTTATCAATTATGGTTACACTCCAATATCTGTATGCATTGCAGGGTTTATCGCAATCACCAGGATTTCTAGTCCCATGGATGTTCGGTCCATATGATTTGTCACGACCTTTGGACTGTCTTGCTTGTGGGAGTAGGTGGGGCCCCTGCATGCCACGCGTAGTTGGACGATCAATCTTCTGTTTAGTACTTCAACATAGTGATTTCCTAGTAAGGATTCACTCGTGTCACATCAAGTAAATCTTATTGATTTACTATCTAAATCTTATTGATTTAATGTCATGTTTTCTTTCTTTTCCTGCAATTTTACGATGCAGGTTTTGCCATGTGACATTCATCACAGAATAAACCATTTGGTTTGCTCTATGATGGCTATTTTTGCAGGTTTTACTTCTTATGTCGTGTCAGTAACGAAGGCACTATCCATCACTTATATTACTAGAAAAAATTGGATCAGTCTGTTGTCTGAGTACAAGCTGAATCCCTATGATGAACTGCAATTTGGTTTAACAAAAATGCCACAATTAGTCCTTCTCGCGTTTAAAAGAAATGAAGAAAAAAACTGGATCACGGTCACGGATCCTAGTCAAGTTAGAAAGCTGATCATAGCAGACCAGACACGATCGCCGCTGTCTCGCACAGATCGAGCACCGGTAGTTGCTCTAGCACTGATAGCGGCAGAAACTCAGTTTGATCCAGCTGAGGATTGGGCACCGACCGCGTCAGTGGATCAGTCTGATCTACCGGAGGATCAGGCATCGACACCGGCACCTGCTCCGACACCGGCACCAGCTCTACTAGGAGCAGCATCTTCGGCAGGAGCAGCGGCTTCGGCACCTGCACCAACACTTGCACTTGCATCTACTCCGGCCCGTGTAGTTGCACCGGCAACAGACTGGGCTGCAGTTCGCACTTCATATACCAAAGTCCTTACAAAAACTGACATGTCCACCTTCTTGGTAAGCATTGGCCGCCCAAGTGCTTCGTTCTTTTTTCTTTCCATGTTGTTTCACATGATTCACTGTGTTGATCTAACTGTTGGGGTATGTCTTCTTGTTTGCAAACAGAGAATTCCTAGAGCAACGAGGGAGTCGTTCAACAATCTAGGAGTCTTACCATGCACGGCCTTGGTGTGAATGAACCTGCTCAATATACCATAAGTACAAAGTATGGTCGCATGATGATTGATGCTAAAGGATGGTCAAGGTTCAAATCTAAATCATATCTTGCGGTAGGGGATGATGTCAAAATCGAACTTTCTCGGCAAGGAGAGATGGTCCAAATCAACTTTGAAATTCTTCAGTAGCAGCACACAACTGCCAAACTGATCTATCCTCCAAGAGATTTTGATGTAATAATCTGGCATGGTGAAACAAGTGTCATGTGTGTATAAGTAGTACGACAGTATTATTTATCACATGGTATATCGTTGATAGAATTGCAACTCGGATTGCTGGTTAGGAACTGTCGTTCGATTTCATTCCAACAGCTGCCATGCTTTATTCAATTTTGTGTATTCGCCTTGTGACAGCATCTAAAACCAGCGTTGTACCGATCGCTTGCAATATGAAAAGCGCTGAGGTAGAACACATGGGCCCCCAAACATGCAGGGTCGGCCTGTGGCCCAAAGTCCAGAACCGTGAGCCTATCTGAGTATTATATTCTCAGCTGAACCCCCATAAAAAAAGCTGAACCCCCATAAAAAAAGCTGAACCCCCATAATGCCCGTGCGTTGCAGAGGGAGTATATTTCTCGGCAAGGTGAGCCTGTGATATAAAAGATTTGTATATTTCTTTACAGAGGGAGTATCTCTCTGTCAAAAAATATATTTATGTGTAACTAGTTACTCCTGTCTTTCTGCTTCCTTTCGATGATATGTGGGGCAACCGGCAACGGGGTCCATGTGCCATATGCACAAATTAAAGTGCACAACTTCACGGTAGACACACCCCGGTCGTAGCGCCGCAGTAATGCCCAATGAGACATCAAACCACAACCCCCCTTTCCAGCTTTAGCAGTAAGCTGGACGGACGAAGCGGCAATATTTCACTGGGCCTGAATCCCCTTCTCCCTCGTTTGCTTGTTCAGAGAAAAACCCCTCTCGGCGATTGCATAGGGTTTTCTCATGGAGAACCAGGTAGGAATTCTTCATCCATCCCCAATAAATCCAAGTCCCTTGGTCGCAGGTAATCCTAGGATGGCAGCCGCCGCCGTTGATGCATTTTTCTTCCTACTGAATCTAGTGTGTTTCATTTGCAGTGCCCAGAGTGCGAGTACCCTACAGGTTTCTGCGCCCTCGGCGAGACGCCACACTTGTTCCTTCTCATCCTAACACAGCATTTTGAAACGCGCGCAGTATGTTCCTAGAATCCTCTTTTTTCTATCCGGGAGGGTGGGGTTTTTTTGAACATGCTGTGTTCTCATATTATTTTTCCTGCAGTCTATTATTTTCTCTGCCAGAACACAAGTACTCAAGATGCTCGGCCTTGCCATAACTGAATACACTAGTTTAATGGTCATACTGAAGACAAGCCATTGATATAAGTTTCGAGTTGGGTTCATGAACCAAGAAGATCGCTGCTTTTTTATGGCCGAACTTGGATAAACTTTTTCAAGTGTTACGGACTGAAAGTTGGCGCACGAATGTTCATGGAAATAGCAGAACCTGGTCTCATCTTCACTGCGATCTTCCTCCCCAACATCATTCCAATTGTTCATCCATGTTACTTTTGTATCTGGTTCTTGCTTGTTGCCTCGATTACTTCTTAATCCACGTATTCTGTCTAACTAATCACAATTTAACTTTAGAAGTAGCAACGAATCTCTCACGAAGATGCTACTTCTAACTAATATTTTCTTATAATTGGTGGCATGTGTAGGTTTTTCAGAGTTAAGCAGTCTGCTCGTTTGTTACTCTGTAATAACTCGGCTGTTACTAATGGCTCTGAAGTTGACTGGATCGACATCCACAAGTTCCTACACTTTATTGATCGTCTTGAGGTCCTTGTGGGGCGTTTCAATGGTGGAAGGCCACGTGGGATATGTGTGCCACTGCTGCACTCGTTGAACAGGTCCAACTGTGTCGAGAAACTTATGGTATGAGCTGTTTTCTGTTATATATGTTGTTCATAAACTATTTCTTATACACAGTTTTACAACTGTGATCTTCTTGAAACAAGAACTGCCGCTTTCAGATGCCTGACCATGGTCGGGTCAGACTTGCGCTTGGTCACAACATGATGTTTATGTCGACCTACTCAATTCCCCTTGGAGGTGAAAATATACTTATTCATGCGTGGTCTCAAATAATGAAGGCCCGTCCATCTTGGAGAATAGGACAGAAGATTATGTTCATACTTTTCCATGGCTCTAAAGCGAATATCATGTTTATTGACCACGTTGCGAGATGAAGCCGCTTTCAGAAGGGTGTGGATGCGCGGGGTGGCGCCTGGGCCTTGTCCTGGGGCTTGGCGGCCTCACCCTTGGTTAACTGTAGGCAAAGTAGCACTATTCGAGGCGTGCTTTGTACGGTTGAACCTGTATAAGTACTCATACTGCTTTCAGCTTTGGTTGTTAAGTGCCCCTGCTGGTTTCAGTTAAGGTTGTTAAGTACTCCTGCTGCTTTTACAGTCTGTCGTGTTTCATCAGTCATGTCTTCCTCCAGCCGCCAAAATCAAACCAGCGCTGGCGGGGCCGCCTGCTTCCGCCTCCCATGGCTAGCTGCGCCTCAGCGCACGCATCGCCGCCCCACCATCTCCAAAATCGTTAACGCCGACGTCCTCCACGTGCTTTGGTGCGCTCGCCGCGGCACCGCCCTCTCGCGTTGTCAACATGGTCAACAAACAACAAGAATCGGGAGAAGTACGTGGAGAGGATGACAGTAGGGGCCCACCACGTCAGTGTATGGAAAAATAAAATGCTTCCTCCTTGTGTTTTCCTGACATCTGGGACCCACGACATTCTGAGCATATCTATACTACTATATAGTGTATCAGTTTCAAACTAGACCTAGAGCATCACTCATAGCCGTTGGTCACCTAAATCCAATGGCTGAGATCATCTGGATTCGCCATGAACAGTAGACTGATACTGCCTCTACTGTGTTCTGGAACAATCACGTGACCTTTCAAGAACAAAAGAAGCCCATGTTCCCTGCGTCATGGGCCGTATTGCCGCTTGAGTACATGGAAGTTTGAGCCCAAACGAGATTGTTTGGGAGTAAAACAGGGAGCAAAAAGTAAGGTGCAGTCTTTTTAGATGTGCACATATAGTTTCTTGTATGAATAATAATCCCTACCTTTATAATACTTATCAATCATAATTAATTAATATCTATATCCACACATTTCTATATTTTCTTTTTGCCTTTTATCTATCAGCAAATCTATGGCTTATTCTCTTTTACCAAAATCACTCTCTTCAACTAAGACGTGCCTTGCACGTGTATACATACTAGTATAGTCAATAGACAAGAGAACAACACAAGATCGGCTGACACCTGGGACGTAGCTACTTGAGCGATATTTTTTTTGTTTGGTATTGTTGAGACGGAGCAGGGTTTGAACTGGGCTATGGCCCATCTAGCCCAGGCTTATATTTTATGTTCACCATGTGACCAGCCCAGCTATTTTTTCTTTGTGAAAATGAGCCCAGCTTATTTTTTCTGAAGAATACCCAATCCAGGCCTACTTATTTTTCTACGCCCTGATGGGCTGCAACTCTTTCAAGACGCCTGCAAATCTTGAAAGTAATATGAAATGGGTTGTAAATATAAAAACAGATGACAAATTGGCAATTACTTTATAATTTCTGAATTTTTTCACATTTTCAGATTCCTATTTCACTGGGCATTTACCTAATTTAAATATATCTTCAAAGTGCTTTAAATCTGGCTCGACATTTTGGTATTAAAAATAGTTTGGAACCCACAGAAATATGCGAAATTGGCCCTGGCCAACCAAAAAAAATGACTGCAATAAATTGCATAAGAAGTTGCCATGAGCTATATATAAATTATTAAAAAAAGAGGGAGTGGTCTGACTTGTGGGCCTATTTAGTTGACGTGTATGCAAGATTTTTTTAGTTATTATATACGTCAACAAACGATTCCAGCAGACATAACCGTTGGATGTCAATCCAACGGCCGTCGTGTTTCTTCAATCTCTGATCTTCTTGCTCTGGCCGCCAAAGCAGCACCGGCGGGACCGCCTACTCCCGCCTCCCGTGGCCGGCTGTGCTGCCGTGCAGGCCTCAGCGCCCCCTACTACTCCCACCGCTGGTCAGGGCATCCCTCTACTCACCCACACCCCCTGTTATTCTGCGGCGACAGCAGCCTCACACCGCAGCCGAACCGGTGAACCCTCGTACTCCTCTCCGCGCGGGCTTCCACTGCCGCGTCTTCCCCGGCTCCGCGTCGTCCCCTTCCTAGGCCTCGCCATCGTCCACCGCCGTGGTGCTCTCAGCGCGGCATGGTCAATGTGGTCAATGACCGACTTCCATCGGAAGAGTACTGTACATGGAGAGGCTGACAGCTGGGTCCACGGCAGCCGCAAGGAAGTGCCTCCTTATTACGCGGAAAATAATTATTCCTCCACCTGACAGCAGGGACCCACCGGACGGGCCACCAGTATTTCACGAAAAAAACATTTCCCCCTGACTGTTGGGACCCATAGGACGGGCCACCATATTTCGCGAAAAAAAAAGTTTCCCCCGCTGTCAGCTCGGACCCACCGGAAGTGCCTCCTTACTACGCACAAAAAAATGAATACCCCCTGCTAGCTGGGACACACCTTGGTGGGAGGCTGACTTGTGGGCCTACTAATTTAACTAGGACAGAGGCCTTTGTCAACTTTAGTCAATATATGAACGATTCTAGCTCCAGTGACCGTACGATGTCCATCCAACAGCCGTAGTGCTTCTTCAACCTCTGGTCTTCTTGCTCCAGCCGCCCAAAGCAGCGCCTGTTGTGCCGCCTGCTCCTGCCGCCCGTGGCCGGCTGTGATGCCACGGAGGCCTCACCGCCCCCTACTACTCCCACCACTGGCCAGGCCATCCCTCTACGCACCCACACCCCCTGTTATTCTGTCGTGATGGCAGCCTCACACCGCAGCCGAACGAGTGAACCCTCATACTCCTCTACGCGTGGGCATCCACTGCCACATCTTCCCCGGCTCCGCGTCGTCCCCTTCCTAGGCCTCGCCATTGTCCACCGCCCTGGGCTCTCGACGCGGCATGGTCAACGTGTTCAAAGGAATGGCTTCCATCCGACGTGGACTGTACATGGAGAGGCTGACAGTTGGGTCCACGGCTGCAGCAAGGAAGTGCCTCCTTATTATGCGCAAAATAATTATTCCTCCACCTGATAGCGGGGACCCACCGGACGGGCCACCGTATTTCGTGAAAAAACGTTTCCCCCTGACTGCTGGGACCCACCAGCTACATCTTCGCACGCAAGGAAGTGCGTCCGAAAAAAAAACGATTCGCCCCCCCTAACTGCTGGGACCCACCAGCTACATCTTCGCGCGCAAGGAAGTGCGTCCAAAAAATGATTCGCCCCCGTGACTGCTAGGACCCACCAGCTACATCTTCGCACGCAAGGAACTGCGTTCGGGCAAAAAAACAAAACGATTCCCCCCTGACTGCTGGGACCCAGCAGCTACACCTTCACAAGCAAGGAAGTGCGTCCGAAAAAAAACAAAACGATTCACCCCCTTGACTGTTGGGACCCACCAGCTACATCTTCGTAGGCAAGGAAGTGCCTCACAGTCGGGAACCACGTAGTCGAAGTGTATGTAGCGTTGTCATTCTGGTCGCGAACGTGTACGTACATATATAGTGGTCAATGTAGAGGCGCGCACGTGTCGTAGTAGAGGCGCGTATGTGTCGTAGTAGAGGCGCGCACGTAGCATGTACACGTACGTACAGCGGCCAGGGTGCAAGAAAGAAAATATGACCACGTACGTACATACGGGCAGGGTCTCGAATGCCTACTCGCACATACGTACGGCCAGTGCTCGTGTACATGGCTGGGTCGGAACGGAGAAATAGCGTTGTCGTCGTGTTCATGGGGAGGCATCGAAATGTGTGTGTTCATGGGGAGGCAACGGAATGCGTCGTGTTCATCGGGAGGCAACGGAACGCGTGGGAGCCAACCGGCTGGGTCGGAACAGAATGCGTGGCCGTGTTCATCGGGAGGGCTTGGACGGAACAGGCGATGGAAACGAGGCCTGGCGTACCGCAAAACGGAGGAAACGGCCTTGTTTTCGACCGGCCACGTTCGAAACAGGATCCTGTTTATCGGGAGGGGTCTGGCATACTGCAAAACGGAGGAAACGGACCTCCTACGGTCGAAACAGGGGTCTTGTTGATCGGGAGGGGTGTGGCGTACCGCAAAACGGAGGAAACGGACTTGTGTTGGAGCGCTACGGTCGAAACGGGGGTCCTGTTGATCGGGAGGGGTGTGGCGTACCACAAAACGGGACTCCACGGGATAATGTTCATCTCCACCGTCGACCTCCTCCAGCCTCCACGGGCTACCGTCGATCTCATCCAGCCTCCACGGGCTCCTGTTCATCCAGCCTCCACCGCGCGCTACTCCACCGGCTACTGTTCAACCACCCCTCCACGGGCACCCCTCCACCGTCTACTGTTCATCCAGCCCTCCACACCACGGGGTCCTGTTCAACCACCCCTCCACGGGCACCCCTCCACCGTCTACTGTTCATCCAGCCTTCCACACCACGGGGTCCTATTCATCCAGAGGCAACGCCACCGCTCACTGTTCATCCAACCCCCCCCCCCCCCCCCCCCCCCCCCGCAACACTCACTGTTCATCCAATCGATCGTTTTCAGTTAGCAGCAGTAACGAAGGAATCGCTCGATCAGGTTCAGTTAACAGCCATCGATCGATCGCTCGAGTTCAGTAACGCGTAGCCTGCAGTGCAATCGCTCGGGTTCAGTTAGAGCCCAACGCCTCACTCGGGTTCAGTTAGAGCCAACGCCTCGCACACACGCGCGTACGTGTACGAGAGAAACGCGCATCGCTTGGCCCCCAACCTCCCACCATAACCGGGAACTCCCCGAAATTTTCCTCCCCCTCGCTTCTACCACGGTTTTTCCCGTCATGGACGGCCCAAAGAATGTCATGCAGCTGCGTCTCCGGCCCGCCCAGGACGAAAAGCCCATTTTCTGTCATGATTTTTTTTCATAGAAGTAGGAGCCCACCACATCTATGATGATACCGGGTTTTGTCACAATTATCATCATAGACGTGTCATATGTATGACAGAAAAAAAATTCGTTCAGACCAAAATGTCACGGATGTGTCTTTTTTTGTAGTGTTTCTTGACGCTTACCAATATTACCAATTCTTTGGCATTCATCACATGATAAAACATACTTACGGGAATCCTTGAAGAGAGTAGGCCAGTAAAAACCAGATTGCAATACCTTATGAGCAGTTATATCTCCCGCATGATGTCCTCCATAAGCTTCAGAGTGACATTTCCGTAGGATTTGTTCCTGTTCATGCTCAGGTACACAACGTCTAATAATACCATCTGCCCATTCTTTATAGGGGTGTGGGTCATCCCAAAAGTAATGTCTTCAATCATAGAAGAATTTTTTCTTTTGTTGTTATGTGAAACTAGGTGGTAAATATTTAGCAACAATATAATTAGCATAATCAGCATACCAAGGAGTGCTATGACAAACATTTCTTGTAGCAAGTTGTTCATCAGGAAAACTATCATCAATAGGTACTGGGTCATCAAGAACAATTTCTAACCGAGACAAGTTATCGGCTACGGGGTTCTCAACTCCTTTTCTATCAGTAATATGTAAATCAAATTCTTGTAGCAAAAGAACCCACCTAATGAGTGTAGGTTTAGCATCTTTCTTTTCCACAAGATATTTTATAGCAGCATGTTTGGTGTGTACAGTTGTCGGATTTTGGGTTCCGGCAAAACCCTTGAGGTTCAAACACTGGGGTGCGCACGAAGATCTCTTCTCCCCCAAGCACTCACCCTCACAGCGATCTCAAGGCTCAGCACGTCGAACTCGCAGAACAAAGGGACACGAGAGTTATATTGGTTCGGGCCACCGATGTGGTGTAATACCCTACTCCAGTGTGGTGTGGTGGATTGCCTCTTGGGTTGAGGATGAACAATTACATGGGAAGAACAGCCTCGTGAGGAGAGGTGCTCTTGTGCTTGGTGAGTTTGTGTGGTGGCCTTGGTGGAATGGATCCGGTCCAAGATGATATTTCCTCTCTCTCTATGGTGGAGGCTAGCCCTATATATCGAGGCCCGGGTCCTCTCCAAATATTAGGCGGGAAGGGATCCCACAACGGCCAATTTGAAGGGGGACAGCTAGCATAAGCTACTATGACAAAAGATGGTCTTCGCCTGCCAAAGGCTCTGGTGATGACGCCGTCTTGGGCTCCACGTGACCTCTATCCTGCCATCCTGCTAGTCTTATTTTTGTTGCACCGATATGGAAACCTTTGCTTGACGCCTCGGGACTCCGCGCCTGCGCTTTCCTCTTTAGCACCAAAGAGGAAACGAGGATACTGCGTGCGCTGTCGCCCGCCTGGCCTTGGTCATCATGGATTGCGTCACAGGAACCTCGCGAGGTGACCCTTGCCTTGATCTCTCTGCCCCTCGTGAGCCAGTCTAGAGAGGCCGCCCCCGAGGAGGTCTTGCATCATCCGCCTCGCGAGGCTTGGCCCCTCATGAGGGTCTTGAGTGTTTGCTAGTGAAGATGGGTCGTACAGGGCCGCTGGTGGAGCCACGCCGTGGGCCGCAGGCAGGCAAGTCTGGGGACCCCGATTCCCAGGACGCCGACAGTAGCCCCCGGGCCCAAGGCGCGCTCGGACTTGGCTTCGAGGCGAAGCCAAGGGGCAAGTGTGGAGCGCCGCGGGCCCCAACAGCCTGCGGCCTCGTTTGACGCATGGCGGTCGATTGGACGTGGGCATCTCCGCTTCCCCATGCAGCCTCGGCAACTGCCCGATAGACAAAAGACTGGTGCGGGTTGTATCTTCCTTCATTACATTCCTTCGTTTTGCTCTAGATCCCCTTTCTTGCCCTTCGCTTCCAGAGACTCCTGATCCACCCAAATCCTCCTTCGAGATTCCCGTCGATGGCGCCCAAGAAAGCCCAGGTTATTCCTTCACCATCCTAGTACGAGCCCGCGCTCGACGCGCTGAGCGTGTCGGAGAAGAACCTTGCCGTCGTGCACTTGATGACGGCGGAGGGTGACAAGAATAGGAAGACTATGCTCTGGGTCGGCTCTGGCGAGCCTGAGGCCCCTGGCAGCATTTCCTACCCCTTCTTCTCGAGTAGCATCATTGCCGAGTTGGTTCCCCCCTTCTCCGACTTCTTCTACTCCGTCCTCATTCACTATAAGATCCATGCCCTCCATCTTCATCCCAACTCCGTCCTTCTCCTATCGATCTTCGCCTTCTACTGTGAGGCGTATGCTAACTCTTGAGCACTGCGTTGGTTTTCCCTTGAAGAGGAAAGGGTGATGCAGCAAAGTAGCATAAGTACTTCCCTCAGTTTTTGAGAACCAAGGTATCAATCCAGTAGGAGGCCACGCACGAGTCCCTCACTCCTACACAAACAAATAAATCCTTGCAACCAACGCAATAAGGGGTTGTCAATCCCTACACGGTCACTTACGAGAGTGAGATCTAATAGATATTATAAGATAATATTTTTTTGTATTTTTTATGATAAAGATGCAAAGTAAAATAAAAGGCAAAGCAAATAACTAAGTGTTGGAAGATTAATATGATGGAAAATAGACCCGGGGCCATAGGTTTCACTAGTGGCTTCTCTCAAGAGCATAAGTATTCACGGTGGGTAAACAAATTACTATTGAGAAATTGACATAATTGAGCATAGTTGTGAGAATATCTAGGTATGATCATGTATATAGGCATCACGTCCGAGACAAGTAGACCGACTCCTGCCCGCATCTACTACTATTACTACACACATCGACCTCTATCCAGCATGCATCTAGAGTATTAAGTTCATAAGAACAAAGTAACACTTTAAGCAATATGACATAATGTAGAGGGATAAACTCATGCAATATGATATAAACCCCTTTTTTTATACTCGATGGCAACAATACAATACGTGCCTTGCTGCCCCTACTGTCACTTGGAAAGGACACCGCAAGATTGAACCAAAAGCTAAGCACTTCTCCCATTGCAAGATAGATCAATCTAGTAGGCCAAACCAAACTGATAATTCGTAGAGACTTGCAAAGATAACCAATCATACATAAAATAATTCAGAGAAGATTCAAATATTGTTCATAGATAAACTTGATCATAAACCCACAATTCATCGGTCTCAACAAACACACCGCAAAAGAAGATTACATCGAATAGATCTCCACAAGAGAGGGGGAGAACTTTGTATTGAGATCCAAAAAGAGAGAAGAAGCCATCTAGCTAATAACTATGGACCCGAAGACCTGAGGTAAACTACTCACACTTCGTCGGAGGGGCTATGGTGTTGATGTAGAAGCCCTCCGTGATCTCGTGGATACAGAAAGTTACGGCGGTGGAATTAGGGTTTTGGCTCCGTCTCTAGTAGTTTGGGGTACGTAGGTATATATAGGAGGAAGGAGTACGTCGGTGGAGCAATAGGGGGCCCACGAGGGTGGAGGGTGCGCCGAGGGGGTAGGCGCGCCCCCCTACCTCGTGGCCTCCTGGTTGATGTCTTGACGTAGGGTCCAAGTCCTCTGGATCACGTTCGTTCCGAAAATCACGTTCCCGAAGGTTTCATTCCATTTGGACTCCATTTGATATTCTTTTTCTGCGAAACTCTGAAATAGGCAAAAAGAACAGCAATTCTGGGCTGGGCCTCCGGTTAATAGGTTAGTCCCACAAATAATAAAAAGTGTATAATAAAGCCCAATAATGTCCAAAACAGAATATAATATAGCATGGAACAATCAAAAATTATAGATACGTTGGAGACGTATCAAGCATCCCCAAGCTTAATTCATGCTCGGCCTCTAGTAGGTAAATGATAAAAACAAAATTTTTGATGTGGAATGTTACTTGGCATAATTTCAATGTAATTCTTGTTAATTGTGGTATGAATATTCATATCCAAAAGATTCAAGATAAAAGTTCAATATTGACATAAAAATAATAATACTTCAAGCATACTAACTAAGCAATTATGTCCTCTCAAAATAGCATGGCCAAAGAAAGTTCATCCCTAAAAAATCATATAGTTTAGTCATGCTCCCTTTTCGTCACACAAGAATGCTCTCATCATGCACAACCCCGATGACAAGCCAAGCAATTGTTTCTTACTTTAGTAATATCAAACTTTTTCAACCTTCACGCAATACATGAGCGTGAGCCATGGATATAGCACTATGGGTGGAATAGAATATAATGATGGGGGTTATGTGGAGAATACAAAAAAGGGAGAAAGTCTCACATCAACGAGGCTAATCAATGAGCTATGGAGATGCCCATCAATTGATGTTAATGCAAGGAGTAGGGATTGCCATGCAACGGATGCACTAGAGCTATAAATATATGAAAGCTCAAGAAAAGAAACTAAGTGGGTGTGCATCCAACTTGCTTGCTCACGAAGACCTAGGGCATTTGAGGAAGCCCATTGTTGGAATATACAAGCCAAGTTCTATAATGAGAAGTTCCCACTAGTATATGAAAGTGACAAAACAAAAGACTCTCTATCATGGAGATTATGGTGCTACTTTGAAGCACAAGTGTGGTAAAAAGGATAGTATCATTGTCCCTTCTCTCTTTTTCTCACATTTTTTTGGGGCCTTCTCTTTTTTATGGCCTTTCTCCCTTTTTTCTCACTTGGGACAATGCTCTAAATGATGATCATCACACTTCTATTTATTTACAACTCAATGATTACAACTCGATACTAGAACAAAGTATGACTCTATATGAATGCCTCCGGCGGTGTACCGGGATATGCAATGAACCAAGAGTGACATGTATGAAAGGATTATGAATGGTGGCTTTGCCACAAATACTATGTCAACTACATGATCATGCAAAGCAATATGACAATGATGAATGTGTCATGATAAACGGAACGATGGAAAGTTGCATGGTAATATATCTCGGAATGGCTATGAGAATGCCATAATAGGTAGGTATGGTGGCTGTTTTGAGGAAGATATAAGGAGGTTTATGTGTGAAAGAGTGTATCATATCACGGGGTTTGGATGCATCGGCGAAGTTTGCACCAACTCTCAATGTGAGAAAGGGCAATGCACGGTACCGAAGAGGCTAGCAATGATGGAAAGGTGAGAGTGCGTATAATCCATGGACTCAACATTAGTCATAAAGAACTCACATACTTATTGCAAAAATCTACAAGTCATCAAAAACCAAGCACTACGCGCATGCTCCTAGGGGGATATATTGGTAGGAAAAGACCATCGCTCGTCCTTGACGGCCACTCATAAGGAGGACAATCAAAGAACACCTCATGTTTCAAATTTGTTACATAAAGTTTACCATACGTGCATGCTATGGGACTTGCAAACTTCAACACAAGTATTTTTCAAATTCACAACTACTCAACTAGCACAACTTTGATATCACTACCTCCATGTCTCAAAACAATCATCAAGCATCAAACTTCTCTTATTATTCAACACACTCATAAGAAAGTTTTTTACTAGTCTTGAATACCTAGCATATTAGGATTATTTAAGTAAATTACCATGCTATTTAAGACTCTCAAAATAATCTAAGTGAAGCATGAGAGAATAATAGTTTCTATAAAACAAAAGCACCACTGTGCTCTAAAAGATATAAGTGAAGTACTAGAACAAAAACTATATATCTCAAAAGATATAAGTGAAGCACATAGAGTATTCTAATAATTTCTGAATCATGTGTGTCTCTCTCAAAAGGTGTGTACAGCAAGGATGATTGTGGAAAACTAAAAAGCAAAGACTCAAATCATACAAGATGCTCCAAGCAAAACACATACCATGTGGTGAATAAAAATATAGCTCCAAGTAAAGTTACCGATGGAAGTAGACGAAGGAGGGGATGCCTTCCGGGGCATCCCCAAGCTTTGGCTTTTAGGTGTCCTTAGATTATCTTGGGGTGCCATGGGAATCCCCAAGATTAGGCTCTTGCCACTCCTTGTTCCATAATGCATCAAATCTTTCACCCAAAACTTGAAAACTTCACAACACAAAACTTAAAGTAGAAAATCTCGTGATCTCCATTAGCGAAAGAAAACAAAACAGCACTTCAAGGTACTGTAATGAACTCATTCTTTATTTATGTTGGTGTTAAACCTACTGTATTCCAACTTCTCTATGGTTTATAAACTATTTTACTAGCCATAGATCCATTAAAATAAGCAAACAACACACGAAAAAAAGAATCTGTCAAAAACAGAACAGTCTGTATTAATCTGTAGCTAACGCAAGATCTGGAACCCCAAAAATTCTAAAATAAATTTTTGGACGTGAGGAATTTATCTATTAATAATCTTAAAAATAATTAACTAAATATCACTTTCCAAATAAAAATGGAAGCAACTCTCGTGAGCGCTAAAGTTTCTGTTTTTTACAGCAAGATTAGAAAAAAGACTTTCCCCAAGTCTTCCCAACGGTTCTACTTGGCACAACACTAATCTAACACAAAAAACACAACCAAAACAGAGGCTAGATAAATTTTTATTACTAAATAGGAGAAAAAATCAAGGAATAAAAATAAAATTGGGTTGCCTCCCAACAAGCGCTATCGTTTAACGCCCCTACCTAGGCATAAAAAGCAAGGATGGATCTAGGTATTGCCATCTTTGGTAGGCAATTCATAAGGTAATTTAATTTTATTTCTAGGGAAGTGTTCCATGTCTTTCCTTAACGGAAATTGGAATCTAATATTCCCTTCCTTCATATCAATAATTGCACCAATCGTTCTAAGGAAAGGTCTACCAAGAATAATAGGACATGAAGGATTGCAATCTATGTCAAGAACAATAAAATCTATGGGCACATAATTCCTATTTGCAACAATAAGAACATCATAAATTCTTCACATAGTTTTATTAACAGTGGAATCCGCAAGGTGCAAGTTTAAAGAGCAATCATCAAAAACACGGAAACCTAGCAAATCACACAAAGTCTTTGGAATCGTGGAAACACTAGCACCCAAATAACACAAAGCATAGCATTCATTATCTTTAATTTTAATTTTACTAGTAGGTTCCCACTCATCATAAAGTTTTCTAGGGATAGAAACTTCCAACTCAGGTTTTCCTTCATAATATTGCATCAAAGCATCAACGATATGTTTAGTGAAAGCTTTATCTTGACTATAAGCATGAGGAGAATTTAGCATGGATTGCAACAAGGAAATACAATCTATCACAGAGCAATTATCATAATTAAATTCCTTGAAATCCAAAATAGTGGGTTCATTAATATTTAAATTTTTGACATCTTCAATCCCACTTTTATCAATTTTAGCATCAAGATCCAAAGACTCCGAATTTTTGGAACGCCATCTAGGTAAAGGTGGATCATATTAAGTCCCATCATTATCAAGATTCATATTGCAAAACAAAGATTTAGTAGGGGACACATCTATAACTTAGATCTTCATATTTATTATCATGGAAACTAGAAGAACACGCTTTTATAAAGCAATCTTTCTTAGCACGCATCCTAGCGGTTCTTTCTTTGAACTCATCAATGGAAAATCTCATGGCTTTGAAAGACTCATTGATATCATGATTAGGTGGAATAGATATAAGTTTAAGATAATCAACATCAAGAGAAATTCTATCAACGTTCCTAGCCAACTCATCAATCTTAAGCAATTTTTCTTCAATCAAAGCATTGAAATTCTTTTGCGAAGTAATAAATTCTTTAATATTAGTTTCAAAATCTGAGGGCATCTTATGAAAATTTCCATAAGAATTGTTGTAGGAATCACCATAATTATTAGAGGAATTACTAGGATACAGCCTAGGATTAAAGTTTGCTCTATACGGGTTGTTACCAAAATTATTCCTACCAACAAAATTCACATCCATAGATTCATTATTATTCTCAATCAAAGTAGACAAAGGCATATCATTAGGATGAGAAGAAACACTTTTATTAGCAAATAATTTCATAAGTCATCCATCTTTCCACTCAAAACATTAATTTCTTCTATCGCATGCACTTTTTTATTAGTAGATGTTTTAGTGTGCCATTGAGAATAATTAACCATAATATTATCTAGGAGTTTAGTAGCTTCTCCTAAAGTGATTTCCATAAAAGTGCCTCCCGCGGCCAAATCTAAAAGATTTCTAGAAGCGAAATTCAGTCCGGCTTAAAAATTTTGTATAATCATCCACAAATTTAAACCATGCATAGGGCAAATACGTATCATTAATTTCATCCTCTCCCAAGCTTGTGCAACATGTTCATGACCAAGTTGCTTAAAATTCATAATATCATTTCTAAGAGAGATGATCTTAGTGGGAGGAAAATACTTAGAGATAAAAGCATCTTTGCACTTATTCCACGAATCAATACTATTTTTAGGCAAAGACGAAAACCAAGATTTAGCACGATCTCTAAGCGAAAAAGGAAATAGCTTCAATTTAACAATATCATATCCACATATTTCTTCTTTTGCATATCACACAAATCAAAGAAGCTATTTTGATGGGTAGCGGCATCTTCACTAGGAAGGCCGGCGAATTGCTCTTTCATGACAAGATTCAACATAGCAGCATTGATTTCACAAGATTTAGTATCGGTAAGAGGAGCAATCGGAGTGCTAAGGAAATCATTGTTGTTGGTATTGGTAAAGTCACACAATTTAGTATTATCTTGAGCCATCGTGACAAGCAAGCAATCCAACACACGAGCAAATGAGACACAGGCAAAAAGAGGCAAAAGGAAAAGAGAGGGCGAATAAAATGGCAAGGGTGAAGTGGGGGAGAGGAAAACGAGAGGCAAATGGAAAATAATGTAATGCGGGAGATAAGGGTTTGTGATGGGTACTTGGTGTGTTGAGTTATGCGTAGACCTCCCCGGCAACGGCGCCAGAAATCCTTCTTGCTACCTCTTAAGCACTGCGTTGGTTTTCCCTTCAAGAGGAAAGGGTGATGCAGCAAAGTAGCATAAGTATTTCCCTCAGTTTTTGAGAGCTAAGGTATCAATCCAGTAGGAGGCCACACACGAGTCCCTCGCACCTACACAAACAAATAAATCCTCACAACCAACGTGATAAGGGGTTGTCAATCCCTACACGGTCACTTACGAGAGTGAGATCTGATAGATATGATAAGATAATATTTTTGGTATTTTTTATGATAAAGATGCAAAGTAAAATAAAAGGCAACGGAAATAACTAAGTGTTGGAAGATTAATATGATGGAAAGTAGACCCGGGGGCCATAGGTTTCACTAGTGGCTTCTCTCAAGAGCATAAGTATTCACGGTGGGTAAACAAACTACTGTTGAGCAATTGACAGAATTGATAATAGTTATGAGAATATCTAGGTATGATCATGTATATAGGCATCACGTCCGAGACAAGTAGACCGACTCTTGCCTGCGTCTACTACTATTACTCCACACATCGACCGCTATCCAGCATGCATCTAGAGTATTAAGTTCATAAGAACAGAGTAATGCTTTAAGCAATATGACATGATGTAGAGGGATAAACTATAGCAATATGATATAAACCCCATCTTGTTATCCTCGATGGCAAAAATACAATATGTGCCTTGCTGCCCCTACTGTCACTGGGAAAGGACACCGCAAGATTCAACCCAAACAAGCACTTCTCTGATTGCAAGAAAGATCAATCTAGTAGGCGAAACCAAACTGATAATTCGAAGAGACTTGAAATGATAACCAATCATACATAAAATAATTCAGAGAAGATTCAAATATTGTTCATAGATAAACTTGATCATAAACCCACAATTCATCGGTCTCAACAAACACACCGCAAAAGAAGATTACATCGAATAGATCTCCATAAGAGAGGGGGAGAATTTTGTATTGAGATCCAAAAAGAGAGAAGAAGCCATCTAGCTAATAACTATGTACCCAAAGGCCTGAGGTAAACTACTCACACTTCATCGGAGGGGCTATGGTGTTGATGTAGAAACCCTCCGTGATCGATGCCCCCTCCGGCGGAGCTCCGAAAAAGGCCCCAAGATGGGATCTCATGGATACAGAAAGTTACGGCGGTGGAATTAGGGTTTTGGCTCCGTCTCTGGTAGTTTGGGGGTACGTAGGTATATATAGGAGGAAGGAGTACGTCGGTGGAGCAACAAGGGGCCCACGAGGGTGGAGGGTGCGCCCGGGGGGTAGGCACGCTCCCCTACCTCGTGGCCTCGTGGTTGATGTCTTGACGTAGGGTCCAAGTTCTCTGGATCACGTTCGTTCCGAAAATCATGTTCCCGAAGGTTTCATTCCGTTTGGACTCCGTTTGATATTCTTTTTCTGCGGAACTCTAAAATAGGTAAAAACAACAATTCTGGGCTCGGCCTCCTGTTAACAGGTTAGTCCCAAAAATAATAAAAAGTGTATAATAAAGCCCAATAATGTCCAAAACAGAATATAATACAGCATGGAACAATCAAAAATTATAGATACATTGGAGACGTATCAGTGTATGTCGAAGTGATGTCATCCGTGGCGCTGCTGCGCCACTTCTTCTTCCTCCGGATAAAAGAGGGCCACTGCTCCAGGTGCGTTGGCTTCGTCGCAGCCAACAAGACCAAGGTCATCTCGAAGGCCGGGAACAAGGCCGAGGGCTTCAAGGGAAAGTGGGTCCTGATGGACGCCAAGCGCGTCCACCCCCAACTGCTGCTGTCGACGGAGATGCCTGTGTCCCACGAGGGGTGGCTTCACGCAAAGCTCACTGACTCCCGGACGGTGTAGGTGTTGGAGAGGATGAACGCCGACCTGAGGCCTGGTTATTCAAGAGCGGCAAAGTTGACGGGGGCCATGATCGTCAAAGAATTCACGAAGCAGCGCTTGGCTCCCCTCCAGGCGCGCCCGCACCCCTTGTGGAAGCTTGGAGACAAAGGGGGCGACCTCCGCCTGCGCCCGGAGGCCCTTTCTGACGAGGAGCTGCGCTTGGCCCTCCTCTCCTTGGTTGGGGACGACCAAGGGTACCCACCAGACTCCTTCGTTCCCTTGTACCACCGCCCGGATGGGGCGAAGGTTGTCACCGCTCTGCCTGTCTTCGACGAGTGTGGGCTCGTGCCACCTGCGCCCAAAAACATCTCGGTGGCGACAACTCCGGTGGTCGTGTATTCCGGCGAGTCTCGCGAGGAGGGAGAGGAGGAAGAAGAGGGAGAGGAGGAGCACGACTCAGAGGCGACCTGCGAAGGGGCGGGGGACACCTCCCCCTTGCGCAAGGCCAACATCCTCCGCACCCTGCCTGATGATGTTGACAAGGATGATGTCCCCTTGGAAAGGGAGGAGCTGCATACTGCAGGGGGCTCCTCGAGGTCCAAGGTCAGTCCCCGGAGGAAGTCACCAATCGGGAATCCGACGAGAGGAAGGTCGACGCTGGTCTCCCGAGACGATGCCCCTGTTCTGTTGCTGCCTGAAGCTGCTTCCAACTTGCCTGCTGCCCCCTCTTCTGTGCCTAGAGCCCTTGCGCCCGTGCCTCAGGCTGGGAGGCTCTCAAGCTTCAAGCTCTGGAAGTAGAGGGACTACACCATGGTGGACCAGTAAGTATCCTTGTCTTTCCTTGTTCCTGCTTCTGCTGTTGATTCTTGACACCTTCCGTTGCTTGACTAGGCCGATGCCCGCAACGTAGAGGAGGAAGGAGCACACGGCGATACTGCTCGGGACCAAATCACCTACAGCGGCTGCACCCTCCTCCGTAGGGAAGGATAGTGGCGGTACTCGCGCTTCCCCGGCCCGATCGTCCTCGCGAAACATGGGGGAGCGTCCTCTGGAGGAGGCAGCCCCCATGGCCCCGCTGGCACCAAAGGCGCCGGCGTCCGACTCAGTTGCGGAGGTCCCCAAAGCTCAGGAGCCCTCAGCCTCCCAGACCATCATGACGATGTTGCCTCTTCCTTCCTCCGCTGCTCTGGTGACCCCGGATCCTTCCGGATCCCCCGACATCCTGGAGCGCGCTCTTTCTGCACTGACGTTGCTACGGGAGGATCTTCAAGGCACCGAGCGTCATCTGGTGGCCGGGCGCCTGGAGCTGATCTCTGGCTGGCTCCACTCTGACGTGGCCATCTGGGCGGCGCTGAGCTAGGTTGCGGTGGACTACGAGAAGGACAACCAGGCCGTCGCCCAAGCTACGGCTGCCCACGAGGCGGCGCTGAAGGATGCCGGAACCGCCCAAGATCGTTGCCAACTGCTAGAGGCCGAACTGAAGACCATGCATAGTGAGCGTGCGAATGAAGCTCGGGGCTGCAAGCGGAGGAGGAGAAGATGAAGGCCTGGCAGGACACCGTCAGGGGTCGCGACGCCGAGCTAAAGAAGTTGGCGGTGGCATAGGCTGTGGAGCGTAGCCGGCTGGAGAAGCTGGGGCAGAAGGTGGAGGCAGAGAAGGCCAAGCTGGAAGCCAAGGCACAGGTCCTGGCCGAAGACCGCATGGCCTTCAAGTCCCTCGAGGAGAGGTCTCGCGTGGCGCTACGGTCACTCCACGAGAAGGGCTTGGAGAAGCCGCTAGCTAACGACGACGAGGGCCCACCCAGATGCTTCCTTATCTGGTCAAGGCGCTTGAGGAAGTCATGAGCGGTATCGGCCCCTTGGCAGAGGCAGAAGCCTGCAACCTTTCCTCAGCCGCGTTAATGCGCGTCTTCAGCCACCTCCATCTCCGCGATCCTTCCACCCACCTCGACGAGCTGCTGGAGCCTGTGGACACCGAGCACTGCGCAGCTACTGCCGAAGCCGTGAAGGGTCCGGTGGAGGCCTCGCCGAAGAGGTTCCACGCCTTCGATCCTGCGCCCTCAACTGGCGGTGCTGCTGATCCTACAACTCCGATGGGTGGTGCAGGTGAGGGCAACGCCGCTATGGGAGAAGCATCCCTTGCGGGCGACGGCGGCGTTCGGGGATGACGAGATGACCTGCTAGCGGCTCCTTTCCTGCTTAGCTCCTGCGATATGCACCATGCCTCATGGAGGCGTTTAAACTTGCATTTGGTATCGGAAGAACAATATGTCTTGTAATATTTCCTTGAGATTTTGTGATTTCCTTCCCATTTGCTTTACGTTCTACGTCGGCAGGGCCTGAACCCGCGCATACCTCAGCCGCCGTTGGGTCGTTCGGATCACCAGGACGAGCCCAAGGGGTGAGGGGCTACGTGGCCAGTTCGGCTCCTGAGTTCCGATGCTCAGGAGGCCCCCTTGACGTGCAAACATCTTACATAAAGGAGATGCGAGAGTAGGCCTATTGTTCTACGTCGGCAGGGCCCGACCCTGCGCATACCTCAGCCGCCATTGGACCGTCCGGATCACCAGGACGGACCAAGGAGTGAGGGGCTACATAGCCAGTTAGGCTCCTGAGTCACGATGCAAAGGAGTCCCCCTTGATGCGCAAACAACTTTTAGAAAGGAGATGTGGGAGTAGGCCTAGTGTTCTATGTCGGCAGGGCCCGACCCCACGCATACCTCAGCTGCCATTGGACCGTCCGGATCACCAGGACGGACCAAGGAGTGATAGGCTACGTGGCCAGTTAGGCTCCTGAGTCGCGATGTTCAGGAGTCCCCCTTGATGTTCAAACGACCTTCATACCTTGGCTCCTCTTGGGAGGAGGCGCGGTGACTAGGTCCGAGGGACCTGGAAGGGTAGGTGAGGGCTCCCTTTGAGTGGAGCCCCCGGGGCGTGTACAGCCCTGACCTGACATGTGGCTTGCACGGCAGGGCTAGACGAGGTGTGTCTGGGCACCCGTGAGCTAGCGCAGGACTCACGAGGCCCTACCTCAAGGCGGGTTGCGCCTGGTCTTGGTTCTTGTTGACTACGGTGGCCCTGCGAGATGGTTAGGCAACCTGCACCGAACGAATCTCTTGAGGTTATCACACGAGAAGGCCAAGCACCAATGACCCCAGGAGGTGACGTGAACTAGACCTTCCCGCCAGATAGAGCTCAGCCGTTGGATTTATCGATGTTGCAGGGACGGACCCGAGCACAGACGTCATGCCTAGCCTTCTTATGCGAAGGATCCTGAAGAAAGACAATCGGCATGCGGCTCCCATGGTGGGTGAGAATCAAGCAGGTAATGACTATAGATAGCTTATGCATGGAAAGCAGACTAGCTTAGGTAAATGCAAGAACAATACATGCCACTTGGTCGGACCCGAGCGGCTTGGGGATGATGCAGCCCGAGGGGCACCCCCAGCAGGGTAAGATAAAGATGCAAGAGGATACACGCTGCAAGGACAGGCCCATGCGACCTGGGAATAATGCAACCCGAGGGGCGCTCCCAGCTGAATGAACTTGGAAAATGTCACCTAGTTTTGTTGTCGAAGGAGCGTTGGGGTAGCTGAGGGCGCGTGTCATGGTTCTAAGTCTGACAGTAGTGTAGGGGGGTAAGTATGGAGAGGTAAGATCTTAGCTATGGAGAAGTTGTAAGCACGCAAGATTTACGAGTTCAGGCCCTTCTCGGAGGAAGTAATAGCCCTACGTCTCGGAGCCCGGAGGCGGTCGACTGGATTTTGTCAGTATGAATTACAGAGGTGCGAACCCTTGTCTCGGAGGAGGGGGATGGCTTATATAGAGTGCGCCAGGACCCCGGCCAGCCCACGTTACAAAGGGTTCAATGTACATTAAGGCAGGGCGTTATTGGTAACGCTAGTAATAAAGTGCTATGATGACCATAAAAGCTACTTAATGACCGACCGTTAGCATGGGCAGTGACTTTAGGTCTCCTGGCCGTCGAGTGGTTGGATCTTGGTCAAGTGATTGCTTCTTGGTCGAGTGTCTTCGAGTCTGTCGAGTGGAACACCTCCAAGTCGATTGAAAGGTGATTTCTTCTAGAGATGTCCTTGGGTAGGGCAGTTAGGACAGGTCCATGACCCTACCCTAGGTATATAGCTTCATCATTAGCCCCCGAATGGATCGAGGTTTGAGTGGGGAAGGAGTTGAGAACTTCTCGGACTCGTTTTTCATGCCGTGAGCATATCTTGTTTCGGATCAACGGACCTGAGTGATGACAGCAACTTCCTTTTCAGTCGCCTTGATCCATTCTTAATTCTTCGTCGAGTGAGTTTCTTTACTTGTAAGGCTCCGAGTGACGGTGCGGAGGAGATCTTTGGTCTGACAAGTTGTTTGCTGCCCGCAGATTTCGTGGGATCCGAATTTTGGGAAGCACGCGGGACGGGGGAGGCCGTAGTAATCGGATGGGATAGAGCGGAGCCGCCTCGATTCCCGCGCCGCCTTTTTCGCCACGTATCGCGTGCGCGATTGTTATAGGATTTGATAGAGCCACCTGGACCTACCCGTCAGCCACTCGGAAGCGGCCTCATATAACGCGTTGGACCGGAGTCTCCCGAACAGTGCGTTCCCATTTCCTCTTCTCCACTTCACGCCCCTCCGCTGCGCTCGCTCTCGCCCCAGCATCACCGCTCCGTACGCGTCTTGCCGGCGACAATGGGGAAGGAGAATACGGCGGCTCTGGAGCGGGCAAAGAAGGCGATGGCGAGGTCGAAGGGGAAGGCGACCAGCCGGGGCGGATCTTCCTCGCGGACCGGCCTGCCGAAGGGCTGGATCCAAGGTGACTAGATCCACTCGAGGATCACCCAAGAAGACCTCGATGACCTGGCCGAAGGGGGGCTGATCCCCTATGACTCGGCACGGCTTCCGAGGAAGGAACCTGAGACGCAACCTCGGGAGGGTGAGCATGTTCTTCTTGCCACCCACGTCGACCGTGGATTTTCCTTGCCTCCTCACCCTTTCTTTCGAGGGTTTATGAACTTCTTTGGGGCACAACTCCACCATTTTACCCCCAACTCAATCGTTTATCTCGCCGCTTTCATTTCTTTGTGTGAGAATTTCCTGGGTTGCCAGCCTCACTGGGGTCTTTTCAAGCATATTTTCACATGTTGCTCCCAGAAAGTGAAAAAGGCTAATCCGAGTGACGAGAGGACCCAAGTGATCCAGATGTGTGGGGGTCTTCGCATCCAGACAAGAGGGAAAAGCTCCTTTCCGGCCATGGTTCTTCCTGACTCGGTTCATAGATGGCAGTCGACCTGGTTTTACTGTAAAGACCAGTCGACGCCAAGGCAATCGACTGGCCTCCCTCCCTTTACCATGGACTCAATGGAGAAACCATCCCCTTTGAAGGTGCTCCCGAAGGAGAAGGCGCACATGAAGGTGTTGTTCAATCGAGTGGTCCAGCTTATTCGTGACGGGGTCACTGGTATGGATCTCTTGGAGGTCTTCCTTCAGCAGCGCATCCAGCCTCTTCAAGCTCGAGACCATCGGATGTGGATGTATTCCGGTCTTGAAGACTCCACTCGGATCCACCCAGAGGAGGTCGACGACGACACACTGGAGAAGTGGCTGTCGGGCATTACTGGGAACAAGGACAATCCCAGGGGAGCCAGGAGAGTTCCCCCATTCGACCAGTCTCATGCACCAAAGCAGGTCTGATTCTGAGTTTTTGCTTGTAATCTGAATTCACTCGCGCAGCTGCCTATATTGCGTCGACTGACTTTGTTCTCCCTGCTTTCTTTCAGGCCATTATTGAAATGTATTCAATGCCCAACGGGGAGCAAGAGCAAGCACTGGAAGGCGAGGCGAGTGGCGGCGACAGTGGCGAGTGGACTTCCGATGGTGAAGGGGATGGAGGAAGCGACGACTCAAGTGATGGAGAAGAAGTCGAGTCGCCCCCTCGCAGGGAGAGGTGATCCAAGCTCGACCAAGAACGGCCGAGTGCCCGCGACAAGGCAACTACTCAGGCTGGTCAATCTTCGAAGCGTCCTCGGATCTCTTCACCACCCCCGACTGAGAAGGCGCCAAAGCACCCCAAAGTTGCAGAGCCGAGGACTCGGAAGGCATTGCCGAAGATCAAGATTGATATCCCCGTCGCCTCCGCGTGAGTGTCTCTCTTTGTATTCACTCGACGCTCCGCGCTGTTTGTTTTTCTTGTTTTAACTGGACGAACTTTGGAATTGTCAGCGCTGCCACTTCCGGGACCTCAGCTTACAGGGATGATGATGAGGTGATGGAGGATGCGGTCACTTCTAATCCGGGTATGATTTCTGCCATACTATCTTTATTCGGTCCATTCAACTGCAATGTGCATCATTGGGTGATGTGATTTTGGCAATTGAACTTTGCACAGCTCCCAACATTATTGACCTCCTTGATGATGATGAAGAGCCCGAGAGGCCTTTGACGAGGAAGAATAGGCGAGCTCCTGTAAGTGAGGCGCTACAGTCGACGCCAAGGGCGGAACCAGTCGTTCAGGACACTAGCAACGTCAATCGGGGTTCTGTTACCTTCGCCGAGCCACTGTCGAGTGCCTTGCCTTCTTCGTCGACTGCTCGGGCCCCTGTCGACCCGCCTTCAGTTTTTGCAACCCATCATGTCCCAGAGGACGAGGTGAATGCTGCTAGGGAAGCCATACGCCAGGCGGGCATTATGATGGAGAAGATGAAGACGGTGCGGGACGCCAGCCAAGCCGCCTATGATGCCAGCTCGGCTCTCCAGAGCAACGTTGAGGTTAGTTGGCCGCCGCTTGTTCTGTTAGGATATGCTATCTGAAGACTCTTTCCGAAAATCTTTTCATCTGTACACCCACTGGGTGTGTCGATTGAATTTTTTGGACTAGTGGGGGCACGCTGAGTGCACCCACTGGGTGTAGTCCCCGAGACTACGGTGGACTGCTGGCAGTCGACTGTAGTCTTTGTATTTTGTCGAATGTATAAATAGTTTGTCTCTTCCACTCGGTCTGGTTGAGTGGGATCATAACCGGTGGGGGCGCGCAACATGCACCCACTAGGTGTAGTCCCCGAGACTATGGTGGACTGCTGGCAGTCGACTGTAGTCTAAGTTCTACTTTCTCTCTTTCTGCCTTTTTTTGGACTCGACTTCGGCGGGCCGGTCGAGTGGGATCAGAACCGGTGGGGGCACGCAAAGTGCACCCACTGGGTGTAGTCCCCGAGACTATGGTGGACTGCGGGCAGTCGACCGTAGTCTTAGTATTTATTGCCTTTGTTGTTTTTCGCTGTAAAATAACTTCTCCCCTTTGATTTCAGAAATCTTGTGATCTTGGAGCTCGCTTTGCTGACTTGGAGAGGCAGTAGATTCAACTGAACCTTGACTTGGAGCTGGCCAGGACAGAGCTGCAAAAGGTCAGAGACGGCGCCGCTGGTAAGACGAGTTTGTCGACTGGTAAGTTTTAGGCTCGAGTACCCTTCTGCTATTTCTGAATCAATCGTCATTTCTTTGCAGAAAACTGAGAGAAGCTCTGGCGAAGAAGGATGAGGATTTGGCTGCTGCTCGTAAGGAGGCTGACGATAGGACCGCTCTAGCCGAACAGAAGCTAGCTTCGGTCGGCCAGTTGGAAGAAGAGAATACTAGGCTGAAGACCGCTCTGAATGACTCCAACAAGGAGTGCTTGCGCTGGAAGAAGGCGAATCTCGTCCAGGGAGAGAAAATGGAAAGCATTGCTCGCAGGAGGGATGATCTAGAGAGCTATCTGAGAAGTCTTGCCAAGAAGTTGTTCATCAAGCTTGAAGGTGCACATTCTGTTCCAACTGATTTTTTTTGTGTCGACTCAGTGTACGAAAATTGACTTACCCTTGGATCGTGAATGCAAAGTTTTGCCAGAACTTTGAAGAGGAGACTGGGCGGATCGAACCAGGTTTGGATCCAATCAACTCTCCCGTGAAAGATGAAACTGCCATGAATCTGCTCCGTCTGGAATCTCGCATCGACAGTGCCGTGGACTACTTGGCTCGACTGAAGGTCGCCATGTCACGGATCGACCCGGCACTTTGGCCAGAGGCCACACTCCAAAACAATCTTGAGTCTCTGATGACTCGACTTAACGGAATCCCTGACCGAGTGCTGGAGTGGAAGAAGTCTTCTGCTCGGTGTGGCGCTGATGTGGCTCTGTCTTTGGTTCGTGTCCACTGCAAGGAGGTGCGACAAGATAAGCTGGCCGCAATCAAGGTCGCCAACACCCAGAAGCACGACTTCCGAACTTTTATGGAGACTTTCATTGCTGCCGCCACTTGAATTGCCGATTGCGTCGACCTGGATTTATACTGGTTCGGGCCACCGATGTGGTGTAATACCCTACTCCAGTGTGGTGTGGTGGATTGCCTCTTGGGCCGAGGATGAACAGTTACAAGGGAAGAACAGCCTCCTAAGGAGAGGTGCTCTTGTGCTTGGTGAGTTTGTGTGGTGGCCTTGGTGGAATGGATCTGGTCCAAGATAATCTCTCCTCTCTCCCTACGGTGGAGGCTAGCCTATATAACAAGGCCCGGGCCCTCTTCCCAAATATTAGGCGGGAAGGGATCCCACAACGGCCAATTCGAAAGGGGACAACTAGTACAAGCTATCCTGACAAAAGATGGTCTTCGCCTGCCAAAGGCTCTTATGATGACGCCGTCTTGGGCTCCTCGGTGACCTCCGTCATGCCATCCTACTAGTCTTGGTCTTGTTGCACCGATATGGAAACCTTTGATTGATGCCTCGGGACTCCGTGCCTGCTCTTGCCTCTTTAGCACCAAAGGGGAAACGAGGACACTACGCGCGCTGGCGCCCGCCTGGCCCTGGTCATCATGGCCTGTGTCATAGGAACCTCGTGAGGTGCCCCTTGCCTTGATCTCTCCGCCCCTCGCGAGCCAGTCTGGTGAGGCCACCCCCGAGGAGGTCTTGCATCGTCCGCCTCGTGAGGCTTGGCCCCTCGCGAGGGTCTTGAGTGTTTGCTGGTGAAGATGGGCTGTATAGGGCCGCTGGTGGAGTCACACCGTGGGCCGCAGGCAGGCAAGTCGGGGGACCCCCGTTTCGAAGACGCCGACAACAGTTACTTTAGAATCAACAATATAAGATCTGAATTTATCACAGGAAAACATAACTGCTAAAAATTCCTTTTCAGTAGTAGCATAATTTAGTTGAGCAGGGATAACAATTAATTTTTTTATCAACTCTTTATCCTAGAACAGTACCAACATCATAATCACTAGGATCACACATAATTTCTAAAGGCAAGTTCCGGTCAGGTGGTTGTACTATAGGTGCAGAAGTTAAGGCTTTCTTGAGTGTTTCAAAGGATTCTACACAATCATCATCAAAAACAAATGGAATATCCTTTTGTCAAAGATTTGTAAGAGGCCCAGAAATTTTAGAGAAGTCTTCAATAAACCTCCTATAGAAACTAGCATTTCCAAGGAAACTACGAATACCTTTAATATCTTTAGGACATGGCATTTTCTCAATTGCGTCAACTTTAGCTTTATCCACCTCAATACCTCGTTCATAAATTTTATGCCCCAAGAAAATACCTTCATTAACCACAAAGTGGCACTTCTCCCAATTCAAGACAAGTTTAGTTTGCTCACATCCCTGCAAAAATCGATCAAGGTTGCTTAATAAATCATCGAAAGAAGTTCCGTAAACAGAAAAATCATCCATGAAAACCTTAACAACCTTTTCACAAATATCAGAGAATATAGTCCTCGTACATCTTTGAAAGGGAGCAGGTGCATTGCATAAACCAAAAGGCATACGTCTATAAGCATAAGTTCCAAAAGGGCAAGTAAAGGTGGTTTTCTCTTGATTAGGTTGTGAAACAGGTATTTGAGAAAAACTAGAATATCCATCAAGGAAGCAAACGTGTGTGTGCTTAGATAGTCTTTCTAGCATTTGATCAATAAAAGGCAAAGGGTAACGATCTTTTCTAGTTGCTTTACCATTCTATAGCCAGTAACAATTCTTTGTGGAATGAGTTCATTTTTATCATTAGGAACAATAGTAATACCTCCCTTCTTAGGGACACGATGAACGAGACTTACCCATCTACTATCAGCTATGGGATAGATTATACCTACTTCAAGAAGCTTTAATATTTCAGTTCTTACCACTTCTTTGATCTTAGGATTCAAACGTCATTGGTGATAAATAACAGGTTTAGCATCAGGTTCCATATTAATCTTGTGATGACATAGAGTGGGACTAATGCCCTCAAGATCATCAAGAGTATACCCAATAGTAGCTCGGTGCTTCTTCAGAATTTTCAATAATCTTTTCTTCTTCATGTTCTAAAAGGTTGGCACTAATAATAACATGATATATCTTTTTCTCATCAAGATAAGCATATTTCAAAGTGTTTGGCAATTGTATTAATTTAAACACGGGATCACCCTTAGGTGGAGGAGGACCTCCTAGAGTTTCAATAGGAAAATTGTGTTTGAGCAGAGTTCGTTGTTCAAAGATGATTTTATCAATTTCATTTTCTTTCATGCATATGCATATCAGTTTCATGGTCTAGCAAATATTGTTCTAGTGGATCAGTAGGAGGCACGACAATAGAAGCAAGACCAATTATTTCAGCCTTGCCAGATAATTCTTTCTTCTAACGTTTTGTACTAAACTTAGAAAAATTAAACTCAGGAGACTCATCACCAAAACTAACACCAACAGTTTTTTCTCACAATCTATTTTAGCATTAACGATGTTCAAGAAATTTATACCAAAAATAATTGGGCAAAAGTCATCTTGTGGGGAACCAAGAACTAGAAAATCAGTAGGGTATTTTACTTTCCCACACAAGACTTCAACATCTCTAACAACCCCAAGTGGTGTGATGGTGCCTCTATTAGCAAGTTTAATAGTAACATCTATGTCTTCTATTTCGGCGGGTGCTATATCATCCATAATTTCTTGATATAAGGTAAAAGGAATAGCACTCACGCTAGCACCTAAATCACGTAAACTATGATAACAGTGATCTCCTATTTTGACTGAGACAACATGCATGCCGAGAACATGTCTATGTTTATTTTTTTCATCGGGTTTGGCAATTCTAGCAGCTTCATCACAGAAGTAAATAACATGCCCATTAATATTTTCTACCAAGAGATCTTTAACCATAGAAACACTAGGTTCTCTTTGATTTGTTCTGAAGGTCTAGGTCCTTTGATATTACTTTTGCGGACCACAGTTGAAACCTTAGCATGTTCCTTTATCCTAACAGGGAAAGGTGGTTTTTAAATATAAGAAGTAGGAACAACTGGATCAACATTGTAAATAATAGTTTCTTCTTTATCTATTACCGGTTATTTAATGTATTCTTTAATAGGGGATGATATTTAAACCACTTCTCCTTAGGGAGATCAAAATGAGTAGCAAATGATTCACAGAAACAGGCTACAACTCAGAGTCAAGTCCATATTTAGTGCTAAACTTATGAAAGGCATCAGTATTCATAAAAGATTTAACACAATGAAACTAAAGCTTAATACCTAACTCTTTACCTTCATCAAGTTCCCAATCTTCAGAATTGCGTTTAATTCTTTCTAAAAGACCCCACCTGAATTCAATAGTCTTCTTCATAAAAGAACCAGCACAGGAAGTATCGAGCATGGATCGATCATCATGAGAAAGCCGAGCATAAAAATTCTGGATAATAATTTCTCTTGAGAGCTCATGATTGCGCCATGAATATAACATTGACTTAAGCCTCCCCAAGCTAGAGCGATACTTTCTCCTTCACGAGGCCAAAAATTATATATATATATATATAATTCCGATCACGATGAACTAGGTGCATAGGATAATTTTTTTGGTGAAATTCCAATTTCAATCGATTCCAGTTCCACGATCCAATATCATCGCATAGCCTATACCATGACAATGCATTTCCCTACAAAGATAAAGGGAAAACCTTCTTCTTAGCTTCATCACCGGGTAAACATGCATGCTTAAATAATCCACAAATTTCATCCACATATATCAAGTGCATATCAGGATGTTCAGTTCCATCTCCTGCATAAGGATTAGCTAACAGTTGTTCTATCATACTCGAAGTAATTTCATAAACAATATTTTCAGTAGGTGCAGTAGGTTGAGGGGCAACTAATTGTGGTTCCGGTCGAGGTGAAGATACCCTGAACAAACCCCTCAAAGGATGATTCTCCATAGTAACAAGTGATAATAAATTTTAGCACGTAGTAACAATTTTCCTTTACCAATTTCCACTTACTAAGAGCGCTTCACCCCCTAGCAACGGCGCCAGAAAAGAGTCTTGATGACCCACAAGTCATGGGGATCAATCTTAGTCCTTTCGATAAATAAGAGTGTCGAACCCAACGAGGAGCAGAAGGAATGACAAGTGGTTTTCAGCAAAGGTAATTTCTGCAAGCACTGAAATAGTCGGTAATAGGTAGTTTGATAGCAAGATAATTTGTAACGAGCAAGTAACGGTAACGGTAAATAAAGTTCAGCAAGGTAGCCCAATCCTTTTGTGGAAAAGGACAAGCCAAAACGGTCTCTTATAATAAGCAAAGCATTCTTGAGGGTACACTAGAGTTTCATCTAGTCACTTTCACCATGTTGGTTCGATTCGCGCTCGCTACATTAATAATTTGATATGTGGGTGGACCGGTGCTTAGGTGTTGTTCTTACTTGAACAAACCTCCTACTTATGATTAACCGCCTCACAAGCATCCGCAACTATGAGAAGAGTATTAAAATAAAATCTAACCATTGCATTATACTTTTGGATCCAAATCGGTCCCTTACGAAGTAGCGCATAAACTAGGGTTTAAGCTTCTATCACTCTAGCAACCCATCATCGAATAACGACTACAGAATGCATTCCTTTAGGCCCAAATATGGTGAAGTGCCATGTAGTCGACGTTCACATGACACCACTAAGGGAATTACAACATACATATCATCAAAATATCGAACACATATCAAGTTCACATAATTACTTGCAACAAGATTCTCCCATGACCTCAAGAACAAAAGTAACTACTCACAATGGATAATCATGCTCAAGATCAAATGGGTATTAAATAGCATATTGGATCTGAACATATAATCTTCCACCACATAAACCATATAGTATTAAACTACAATATGTAATCAACACTACTAGTCACCCACAAGTACCAATATGAGGTTCCGGTATAAAGATTCAACACAAGATATGAACTAGGGTTTGAGAGGAGATGGTGTTGTTGAAGATGTTGATGAAGATTGCCCTCCCCACTATAAGAGGGTTGTTGGTGATGACGATGACGTTGATTTCCGCCTCCAGGAGGGAAGTTCCCCTGGCGAATCACTCCGCTGGAGGGCAAAAGTGCTCCTCGCAAGTTTCTCCTTGAGACGTCGGTGCTCCATCCCGAAAGTCCTCTCCTTATTTATTTTTCCAGGTCAAAATGACTTACATACCAAAAGAGGGGCACCGGAGGTGGGCCGAGGAGGGCGCACCTGGGGTGCCTGGCATGCCCAGGTGGGTTGTGCCCACCTGGGGGGCCTCCTCCGGTAGTTATTTGCTCGAGTATTTTCATATAATCTAAAACAATTCTTCGTAAATTTTCAACTCATTTGGAGATGTGCAGAATAGGTAACTCTGATGTAGCTTTTTTAGGACCAGAATTCCAGCTGCCGGCATTCTACCTCTTTGTGTAAACCTTGCATATTATGCATAAAAACATAGTTAATAATAGTAGGTAGACATGATGCGAAATGGACGTATCACGCCAACATATTCCGAGATAGTAATCATACACACAATTCAAGTTTAGAACTTGATAGACCATCTGAATGTCTTAAAGTCTAAAGTGTAGTGATGGATCTATGAATTGAGAAAGATAAAAATGTGTTATAATGCTTGACTTGTTGCAAATAGTTTATTACAAGATCAAGGAGTTGATTATGACAAGATTGTCTCATCGTAATAATACTTAAAGTCGGTTTGGAATAAACCCTGAATGATCCCTTGCTATTAACTAAACCTGAGTGATTCCTTCGCTACTACTGCTAACTGAAGCCAATCGATGCTGCCTCTTGATGAAAAGTGCGTGTTGTTGGGGGGTGTGGATGAACAGTTCCTGATGGGTGGGGGGTTGGATGAACAGGACCCCGTGGTAGTAGAGGCCATTGCCGCTGGATGAACATGACCCTAATAGAGCCGGTTGGGAGTGGATGAACACGACCCTGTGGAGGGCTGGATGAACAGGACCCCATGGAGGGCTAGTTGAACAGTAGTCGGTGGAGGGTTGGATGAACAGTAGCCCGTGAAGGGGGTGGTTGAACAGGACACTGATACGTCTCCAACGTATCTATAATTTTTGATTGCTCCATGCTATATTATCTACTATTTTGGACATTATTGGGCTTTATTATCCACTTTTATATTATTTTTGGGACTAACCTATTAACCGGAGGCCCATCCCAGAATTGCTATTTTTGCCTGTTTTAGGGTTTTGAAGAAAAGGAATATCAAACGGAGTCCAAACGGAATGAAACCTTCGGGAACGTGATTTTCTCACCGAATACAACTCAGGAGACATGGACCCTACGTCAAGCCAATTAACAGGAGACCTCGAGGTAGGGGGGCGTGCCTGCCCCCCCCCCCAAGCGCACCCTGCACCCTCGTGGGCCCCCTGTTGCTCCACCGACGTACTTCTTCCTCCTATATATATCCACGTACCCCCGAACGATCAGAGACGGAGCCAAAAACCTAATTCCACCATCGCAGCTTTCCGTATCCACGAGATCCCATCTTGGGGTCTGTTCCGGAGCTCCGCCGGAGGGGGCATCGATCACGGAGGGCTTCTACATCATCATCCAAGCCCTTCCGATGAAGTGTGAGTAGTTTACTTCAGACCTACGGGTCCATAGTTAGTAGCTAGATGGCTTCTTCTCTCTTTTTGGAGCTCAATACAATGTTCTCCCCTCTCTCGTGAAGATCTATTCGATGTAATCTTCTTTTTGCGGTGTGTTTGTTGAGACCGATGAATTGTGGGTTTATGATCAAGTCTATCTATGAATAATATTTGAATCTTCTCTGAATTCTTTTATGTATGATTGGTTATCTTTGCAAGTCTCTTCGAATTATCAGTTTGGTTTGGCCTACTAGATTGGTTGTTCTTGCCATGGGAGAAGTGCTTAGCTTTGGGTTCGATCTTGCGGTGTCCTTTCCCAGTGACAGAAGGGGCAGCAAGGCACATATTGTATCGTTGCCATCGAGGATAACAAGATGGGGTTTTTATCATATTGCATGAAACTATCCCTCTACATCATGTCATCTTGCTTAAGGCGTTACTCTGTTTTTAACTTAATACTCTAGATGCATGCTGGATAGCGGTCGATGAGTGGAGTAATAGTAGTAGATGCATGCAGGAGTCGGTCTACTTGTCTCCGACGTGATGCCTATATACATGATCATACCTAGATATTCTCATAACTATGCTCAATTCTGTCAATTGCTCAATAGTAATTTGTTCACCCACCGTAGAATACTTATGCTCTTGAGAGAAGCCACTAGTGAAACCTATGGCCCCCGGGTCTCTTTCTCATCATATCAATCTCCATCACTTTATTATTGCTTTGCTTTTTACTTTGCCTTTTACTTTTCACTTTGCATCTCTATACCAAAAATATTATTTATTATCTCTATTAGATCTCACTTTCGTAAGTGACCGTGAAGGGATTGACAACCCCTAAGCGCGTTGGTTGCGTTGAGCTATTATTTTTGTGTAGGTACGAGAGACTCGTGCGTAGCCTCCTATTGGATTGATACCTTGGTTCTCAAAAACTGAGGGAAATACTTACGCTACTTTGCTGCATCATCCTCTCCTCTTCGGGGAAATCCAATGCAGTGCTCAAGAGGTAGCAAGAAGAATTTCTGGCGCCGTTGCCGGGGAGGTTCGCGCAAGTCAAGACTTGACTCCCGACAATGAGCCATTTCTGGCGCAGTTGTCAGGGAGTCTACGCAAAAGTCAACATACCATGTACCCATCACAATCCCTATCTCCCGCATTACATTATTTGCCATTTGCCTCTCGTTTTCCTCTCCCCCACTTCACCCTTGCCGTTTTATTCGCCCTCTCTCTCTATCCTCCCTCTCTTTTCCCGTTTGCCTCTTTTGCTTGTTTCTTGTTTGCTCGTATGGTTGGAATAGTAATTTATTTATTACTAAACAGAGAACCTAAGATTTATGGATCCTCATCCGCTTGCTAATCTTTTTAAGAGATCCAGTTATGTTGAACCAATTGCTAGTGAGTTTTGTGCACTAGATTATCTTTATGAAGTTTTGCTTGAAATTCGTGAATCTGAAAATTGCGATGAAGTATTTTATGAAGTGATTCATGATAGATCTTTGAGTAAAAAAGCATGATTGCAATGATGTTATTAAAAATTCTATTAACGTCAATTGTGCTAATAATATGCAAAACCCTAAGCTTGGGGATGCTAATTTTGCTATGCCCTCTACTTGTTGCAACGATCATGATTGGGGTGATTCTTCTTTTCATCTTGAAAATTTATTTAAGCCCCATGATGAATATGAGATTGATTATAATGTTTGCAATAATACTGAAAGTGGGTTTGGAAGAATGTCAACTTTAGATCCCACATATTTTGAAAATTTTCAATCTTATGAAGTTATTGATAAAAGTGTGTTTGGGAAGGTCATGACTTTAGTTAATGTTAATCCCACTATTTCGGAAAAGTGCCAACTTTGCATGCATGTGGATCATGTTGAGAATATTTTATGTGATAGCTATATTGTTGAATTTGCTTCTGATTCTACATGTAATTACTATGAGAGAGGAAAATATGGTTGTAGAAATTTTCATGTTACTAAATTACCTGTCGTTATGTTGAGATTGCTATTGTTTCTTTCCTCTCCCTTGCGTATGCTAGTTTTTGCTTGCCTTGATAATTTGTTTGCCTATAAGATGCCTATGCATAGGAAGTATGTTAGACTTAGATGTGTTTGTCACATGCTTTATGATGCTCCTTTTGTGCTTCAATTCTTGTCTTTCATGTGAGCATCATTAAAATTATCAATGCCTAGTTGTAAGGCTTTAAAGAAAAGCGCTTGTTGGGAGACAACCCAATATTTTTCCTTGCTGTTATTCAACAAATAATGTATTTAGCCTCTGTTTTGGTTGTGTTTTTGTATTTAATTAGTGTTTTTTCCAAGTAGAACCATTGGGAAGACTTGGGGAAAGTCTTGTTGAACTTGCTGTAAAAAAACAGAAACTTTAGCGCTCACGAGAACTGCTGTAATTTTTATTTGGAGAGTGATATTTAGTTAATTCTTTTTTAAGATGATTAATAGATAAATTTCTCACGTCCAGAAATTTATTTTAGAATTTTTGGGGTTCCATATCTTGCGCTAGCTACAGATTACTACAGACTGTTCTGTTTTTGACAGATTCTGTTTTTCATGTGTTGTTTGCTTATTTTGATGAATCTATGGCTAATAAAATAGTTTATGAACCATAGAGAAGTTGGAATACAGTAGGTATAACACCCATATAAATAAAGAATGAGTTCATTACAGTACCTTGAAGCGGTCTTTTGTTTTATTTCGCTAACGGAGCTCACAAGATTTTCTACTTTAAGTTTTGTGTTGTGAAGTTTTCAAGTTTTGGGTAAAATTTGATGGATTATGGAACAAGGAGTGGAAAGAGCCTAAGCTTGGGGATGCCCATGGCACCCCCAAGATAATCTAAGGACACCTAAAAGCCAAAGCTTGGGGATGCCCCGGAAGGCATCCCCTCTTTCGTCTACTTCTATCGGTAACTTTATTTGGAGCTATATTTTTATTCACCACATGATATGTGTTTTGCTTGGAGCGTCTTTTATGATTTGAGTCTTTGCTTGTTAGTCTACCACAATCATCCTTTATATACACACCTTTTGAGAGAGCCATACATAATTTGGAATTTGATAGAATACTCTATGTGCTTCACTTATATATTTTGAGTTATATAATTTTGCTCTAGTGCTTCACTTATATCTTTTAGAGAACGGTGGATGATTTGTTTTATAGAAACTATTGATCTCTCATGCTTCACTTAGATTATTTTGAGAGTCTTAATAGCATGGTAATTTGCTTAATAATAAATATTCTTGGTATTCAAGATTTGTAAAACTTTATTTTGAGTGCGTTGAATACTAAGAAAAAAATTGATGCTTGATAATTGTTTTGAGATATGATAATGGTGATATTAGAGTCATGCTAGTTGAGTAGTTGTGAATTTGAGAAATGCTTGTGTTAAAGTTTGTGATTCCCATAGCATGCACGTATGGTGAACCGTTGTGTGATGAAGTCGGAGCATGATTTATCTATTGATCGTCTTCCTTATGAGTGGCGGTCGGGGACAAGCGATGGCCTTTTCCTACCAATCTATCCCCCTAGGAGCATGCGCGCAATACTTTGCTTTGATAACTTCTAGATTTTTGCAATAAGTATATGAGTTCTTTATGACTAATGTTGAGTCCATGGATTATACGCACTTTCCTTCCCTCCACCATTGCTAGCCTCTCTAATACCGCGCACTTTTCACTGGTATCATACACCCACCAAATACCTTCCTCAAAACAGCCACCATACCTACCTATCATGGCATTTCCATAGCCATTCCAAGATATATTGCCATGCAACTTTCCACCGTTCCGTTCATTATGACACGCTCCATCATTGTCATATTGCTAGCATGATCATGTAGTTGACATCGTATTTGTGGCAAAGCCACCGTTCATAATTATTTCATACATGTCACTCTTGATTCATTGCATATCCCGGTACATCGCCGGAGGCATTCATATAGAGTCATATTTTGTTCTAAGTATTGAGTTGTAATCGTTGAGTTGTAAGAAAAATAAAAAGTGTGATGATCATCATTTTTAGAGCATTGTCCCAAGTAAGGAAAGGATGATGGAGACTATGATTCCCCCACAACTCGGGATGAAACTCTAGACGAAAAGTAAAAAAAAGAAAAAGAGGCCATAAAAAAGAGAAGGCCCAAAAAAATGAGAGAAAAAGTGAGAAGGGACAATGTTACTATCCTTTTACCACACTTGTGCTTCAAAGTAGCACCATGATCTTCATGATAGAGAGTCTCTCATTCTGTCACTTTCATATACTAGTGGGAATTTTTCATTATAGAACTTGGCTTGTATATTCCAATGATGGGCTTCCTCAAAATGCCCTAGGTCTTCGTGAGCAAGCGAGTTGGATGCACACCCACTTTAGTTTCTTTTGTTGAGCTTTCATATACTTATAGCTCTAGTGCATCCGTTGCATGGCAATCCCTACTCACTCACATTGATATCTATTGATGGGCATCTCCATAGCTCGTTGATACGCCTAGTTGATGTGAGACTATCTTCCCCTCCTTTTTGTCTTCTCCACAACCACCATTCTATTCCACATATAGTGCTATATCCATGGCTCACGCTCATGTATTGCATGAAGATCGAAAAAGTTTTGAAAATGTCAAAAGTATGAAACAATTTCTTGGCTTGTCATCGGGGTTGTGCATGATTTAAATACTTTGTGTGGTGAAGATAGAGCATAGCCAGACTATATGATTTTGTAGGGATAGCTTTCTTTGGCCATGTTATTTCGACAAGACATAATTGCTTTGTTAGTATGCTTGAAGTATTATTATTTTTATGTCAACATGAAATTTTGTCTTGAATCTTTTGAATCTGAATATTCATACCACAATTAAGAAGATTTACATTGAAATTATGCCAAGTAGCACTCCGCATCAAAAATTCTGTTTTTATCATTTACCTACTCGAGGACGAGCAGGAATTAAGCTTGGGGATGCTTGATACGTCACCAACGTATCTATAATTATTGATTGCTCCAAGCTATATTATCTACTGTTTTGGACATTATTGGGCTTTATTATCCAATTTTATATTATTTTTGGGACTAACCTATTAACCGGAGGCCCACCCCAGAATTGCTGTTTTTTGCCTGTTTTAGGGTTTCGAAGAAAAGGAATATCAAACGGAGTCCAAACGGAATGAAACCTTCGGGAACGTGATTTTCTCACCGAATACAACTCAGGAGACTTGGACCCTACGTCAAGCCAATTAACAGGAGGCCACGAGGTAGGGGGCGCGCCTGCCCCCCCCCCCCCCCCCCCCCCCCCCCCCCCCCCCCCCCCCCCCCCCCCCCCCCGCCGCCCCCCAGGCGCGCCCTCCACCCTCGTGGGCCCCCTGTTGCTCCACCGACATACTTCTTCCTCCTATATATATCCACGTACCCCCAAACGATCAAAGACGGAGCCAAAAACCTAATTCCACCGCCACAACTTTCTGTATCCACGAGATCCCATCTTGGGGCCTGTTCCGGAGCTCCGCCAGAGGGGGCATCGATCACGGAGGGCTTCTACATCATCATCCAAGCCCTTCTGATGAAGTGTGAGTAGTTTACTTCAGACCTACTAGTCCATAGTTAGTAGCTAGATGACTTCTTCTCTCTTTTTGGATCTCAATACAATGTTCTCCCCCTCTCTCGTGGAGATCTATTTGATGTAATCTTCTTTTTGCGGTGTGTTTGTTAAGACCGATGAATTGTGGGTTTATGATCAAGTCTATCTATGAATAATATTTGAATCTTCTCTGAATTCTTTTATGTATGATTGGTTATCTTTGCAAGTCTCTTTGAATTATCAGTTTGGTTTGGCCTACTAGATTGGTTGTTCTTGCCATGGGAGAAGTGCTTAGCTTTGGGTTCGATCTTGCGGTGTCCTTTCCTAGTGACAGAAGGGGCAGCAAGGCACATATTGTATCATTGCCATCGAGGATAGCAAGATGGGTTTTTTTTATCATATTACATGAAACTATCCCACTACATCATGTCATCTTGCTTAAGGCGTTACTCTGTTTTTAACTTAATACTCTAGATGCATGCTGGATAGCGGTCGATGAGTGGAGTAATAGTAGTAGATGCAGGCCCTGTTCAAGAATTCATCCGATTAACCAGTTAACTTGCCGATTAATCCCTACTCGTAGGGTCACCGAGTAGCTGATAAACCGATAAATCATCCGATTAAATGATTAAATGGCCGATTAACTTGCCGATTAGCCTATTAATCCCCTACTCGCCAATCAACCGAGCAGCTACCAGTTAACTATTTCCTCAACAATGATGCAGGCAGGATTCGGTCTACTTGTCTCGGAGGTGATGCCTATATACATGATCATACCTAGATATTCTCATAACTATGCTCAATTCTGTCAATTGCTCAACAGTAATTTGTTCACCCACCGTAGAATACTTATGCTCTTGAGAGAAGTCACTAGTGAAACCTATGGCCCCCGGGTCTCTTTCTCATCATATCAATCTCCATCACTTTATTATTGCTTTGCTTTTTACTTTGCCTTTTACTTTTCACTTTGCATCTCTATATCAGAAATACCAAAAATATTATTTATCATCTCTATCAGATCTCACTTTCGTAAGTGACCGTGAAGGGATTGACAACCCCTAAGCGCGTTGGTTGTGTTGAGCTATTGTTTTTGTGTAGGTACGAGGGACTCGTGCGTAGCCTCCTACTGGATTGACACATTGGTTCTCAAAAACTGAGGGAAATACTTACGCTACTTTGCTGCATCATCCTCTCCTCTTCGGAGAAATCCAAAGCAGTGCTCAAGAGGTAGCAGACACCATGGAGAGGGGTGGCTGAACAATAGCCAGTGGAGGGGCAGTGGAGGCTGGATGAGCAGGAGCCCGTGGATGAACTGTCGCATGTGGAGGCTGGAGGAGGTTGACGGTGGATGAACAGTAGCCCATGGAGGCTGGAGGAGGTCGACGGTTGTAACACCCACAATGCGGCTATATCTCCCACGTGTCGGGGCACGACTTAGAGGCATAGCCAAATGGTAGGTTTGTCGCAAGAGGGGTAATCTTCACACAATCCCATGTACTGTATAGAAAGGGATAAAGAGTTGGCTTACAATCACCACTTCACAGAATACATAAAAAATACATACATCATCCAAATACACTCAAAGGTCCGACTACGGAACCAAAATAAAGGAAGACAACCCCAAATGCTAGATCCCCAATCGTCCCAACTGGGCCCCACTACTGATCAACAAGAAATGAAACAAAACAACGATCCAGATCTTCATCAAGCTCCCACTCGAGCTCTGTTGCGTCACCTACACTGGTATCATCAGCACCTGCAACTATTTGGAAGTATCTGTGAGTCATGAGGACTCAGCAATCTCACACCCGCGTGACCAAGACTATTTAAGCTTATGGGTAGGATAGGGTAATGAGGTGGAGCTGCAGCAAGCGCTAAGCAAATGTGGTGGCTAACATATGCAAATAAGAGCGAGAAGAGAAGCAACGCAACGGACGAGAAGCTAGAAGTGATCAAGAAGTGATCCTGAAACTACTTATGTTCAAGCATAACACAAGACCGTGTTCACTTCTCGGACTCCGCCGAGAAGAGACCATCACGGCTACACACGCGGTTGATGCATTTTAATTAAGTCAAGTGTCAAGTTCTCTACAACTGGACATTAACAAATTCCCATCTGCCACATCAAAGCGGGCACGGCTTTCGAATATTCAAAACCCTGTAGGGGTGTCCCAACTTAGCCCATCACAAGCTCTCACGGTCAACGAAGGATATTCCTTCTCCCCAGAAGACCCGATCAGTCTTGGAATCCCGGTTACAAGACATTTCGACAATGGTAAAACAAGACGAGCAAAGCCGCCGAATGTGCCAACAAATCCCGATAGGAGCTACACATATTTCGCTCTCAGGGCACACCGGATTGTCCAAACTTCCGGTAGGCCTGCCCAGAGTTGCCCCTGGTGGCCATCAGCGGTTGACAGGTTGGACCAACACTCAGAGTGTTGGGAAACATAGTAATTTCAAAAAAATTCCTACGCACACGCAAGATCATGGTGATGTATAGCAACGAGAGAGGAGAGTGTTGTCCATGTACCCTCGTAGACCGAAAGAGGAAGCGTTAGCACAACGCGGTTGATGTAGTCGTACGTCTTCACGGCCCGACCGATCAAGCACCGAAACTACGGCACCTCCGAGTTCTAGCACACGTTCAGCTCGATGACGTCCCGCGAACTCCGATCCAGTAGAGCTTCATGGGAGAGTTCCGTCAGCACGACGGCGTGGTGACGGTGATGATGTTGCTACCGACGAAGGGCTTCGCCTAAGCACCACTTGGCCCATGAGGCCCATTACTTCTTCCTCGTATTCCCGTAACTCCCCGGTACCCCCCCAAAATACCCGAATCACTCGGAACCTTTCGATGTCCGAATATAGTCGTCCAATATATCGATCTTTACATCTCGGCCATTTCGAGACTCCTCGTCATGTCCCCGATCTCATCCGGGACTCCGGACTACCTTCGGTACATCAAATCACATAAACTCATAATACAATCGTCACCGAAACTTTAAGCGTGCGGACCCTACAGGTTCGAGAACTATGTAGACATGACCGAGACATGTCTCCGATCAATAACCAATAGCGGAACCTGGATGCTCATATTGGCTCCCACACATTCTACGAAGATCTTTATCGGTCAGACTGCATAACAACATACGTTGTTCCCTTTGTCATCGGTATGTTACTTGCCCGAGATTCGATCGTCGGTATCTCAATACCTAGTTCAATCTCGTTACCGGCAAGTCTCTTTACTCGTTCAGTAATACATCATCCCGTAACTAACTCATTAGTTGCAATGCTTGCAAGGCTTAAGTGATGTGCATTACCGAGAGGGCCCAGAGATACCTCTCCGACAATCGGAGTGACAAATCCTAATCTCGAAATACGCCAACCCAACAAGTACATTCGGAGACACCTGTAGAGCACCTTTATAATCACCCAGTTACGTTGTGACGTTTGGTAGCACACAAAGTGTTCCTCTGGTAAACGGGAGTTGCATAATCTCATAGTCATAGGAACATGTATAAGTCATGAAGAAAGCAATAGCAACAAACTAAACGATCAAGTGCTATGCTAACGGAATGGGTCAAGTCAATCACATCATTCTCCTAATGATGTGATCCCGTTAATCAAATGACAACTCATGTCTATGGTTAGGAAACATAACCATCTTTGATGAACGAGCTAGTCAAGTAGAGGCATACTAGTGACACTCTGTTTTTCTATGTATTCACACATGTATTATGTTTCCGGTTAATACAATTCTAGCATGAATAATAAACATTTATCATGATATAAGGAAATAAATAATAACTTTATTATTGCCTCTAGGGCATATTTCCTTCAGTCTCCCACGTGCACTAGAGTCAATAATCTAGTTCACATCGCCATGTGATTTAATACCAATAGTTCACATCACCATGTGATTAACACCCATAGTTCACATCGACATGTGACCAACACCCAAAGGGTTTACTAGAGTCAATAATCTAGTTCACATCGCTATGTGATTAACACCCAAAGAGTATTGAGGTGTGATCATGTTTTGCTTGTGAGAGAAGTTTAGTCAACGGGTCTGCCACATTCAGATCCGTAAGTATTTTGCAAATTTCTATGTCAACAATGCTCTGCACATAGCTACTCTAGCTAATTGCTCCCACTTTCAATATGTATCCAGATTGAGATTTATAGTCATCTAGATCAGTGTCAAAATTTGCATCGACGTAACCCTTTACGACGAACCTTTTGTCACTTCCATAATCGAGAAACATATCCTTATTCCACTAAGGATAATTTTGACCAATGTCCAGTTATCTACTCCTAGATCACTATTGTACTCCTTTGCCAAACTCAGGGCAGGGTATACAATAGGTCTGGTACACAGCATGGCATACTTTATAGAACCTATGGCTGAGGCATAGTTAATGACTTTCATTCTCTTTCTATCTTCTTCTGTGGTCAGGTTTTGAGTCTTACTCAACTACACACCTTGTAACATAGGCAAGAACTCCTTCTTTGACCGTTCCATTTTGAACTACTTCAAAATCTTGTCAAGGTATGTACTCATTGAAAAAACTTATCAAGCGTCTTGATCTATCTCTATAGATCTTGATGCTCAATATGTAAGCAGCTTCACCGAGGTCTTTCTTTGAAAAAAATCCTTTCAAACATTCCTTTATGCTTTGCAGAATAATTCTACATCATCTTCGATCAACAATATGTCATACATATACTGATCAGAAATGATGTAGTGCTCCCACTCACTTTCTTGTAAATACAGGCTTCACCGCAAGTCTGTACAAAACTATATGCTTTGATCAACTTATCAAAGCGTATATTCCAACTCCGAGATGCTTGCACCAGTCCATAGATGGATCGCTAGAGCTTGCATATTTTGTTAGTACCTTTAGGATCGACAAAACCTTCTGGTTGCATCATATACAACTCTTCTTTAATAAATCCTATTAAGGAATGCAGTTTTGTTTATCCATTTGCCAGATTTCATAAAATGTGGTACTAGCTAACATGATTCGGACAGACTTAAGCATAGATACGAGTGAGAAATTCTCATCGTGGTCAACACCTTGAACTTGTCGAAAACCTTTTTGCGACAATTCTAGCTTTGTAGATAGTAACAAT